>NW_026887142.1:0-11728 GCF_032173495.1 Musca vetustissima | reverse complement strand
AGTATATCCGATACTATTGCCCTAATTTCCTCTTTTTGTGCCGTCGAAAACTTATTATTACTCATAGTTGGTGCTATATTCAGGGAGGCACTAAGCCTATCTGTCAATTCGTCTATAGATTTTCCTGGCATCATGCTTACTATTATTGTGGGAAATTTGGGAAAGGATTTTTTTTAAATACAGTAAAAATTTGTGTTGTCTATTTCTTGATTGAATTTAATCACTTACCATAAAAATTGCATTTTAGTATTTCAGCTAATATAATTTTTGTTTTTTAATTAGCTTTACAACTTTTATTTTTTTATGAAAATTTTAATTACTTTTAGTTATAAATGTTCTGTTTTCAAAAAAATATTATTTAATGTATTCACAATAAGCATAAATTTTACTTTATCAATTTTAGATTTTTCTTTTAATTTATTATTTTTCTTTAAATTGATTTTGCAATTTTTATTTGCATTCTATTTTTTCTTATTTTAACAAATTATATTACTTTTATAATTTTTATTCTCAATTTGAATTTTTCACATTTCTTTTAATTTCTCTAATTTCTACTTTTTCAATTTTAATATTTATTCATATTCTTTTATTCTTATAAATTTTATTTTCAATTTAATTCACATAACACATATTTCTTTTTATTTTTACTTATTTTTCTTTGTTTCTCAATTTAATTTTTGTTCTTAAAAACTCTAAATCCACTTAAATTTACAGCGCGGCCGCTGTCCTTTAGAGGACTCCCGTTTGAAATCTACTAGGGCGCTTCCTTTCCGCACTCTCTTTGGTTTGGACCTTTTATCCTTTTTGTTAACACCACGGGTTAACTAAGGATATTACGGGCAAGGTCCCTGCTCGGGCGCCAGTTAAAACTTTTTAAGTTATTTTTAATTTTTAAAAAAGACTTCGTGTTGAGAATCAACACGTCTTTATTTTATTGATTATAAATGGCAACTGAACTAAAATTAACAGTTTATGAACTTAAGCTAGCTTCGCTGCAAGTCTCTGCCAACTCCGCTCTCACAGCATTGTCGACACGTGCGCTGTGTCATCAGTTTTATTTTAGCAAACATCTTATTCCCATAATGTAACCTGATATCATTTATTATGGGAACTATTTGCACTACTTGTTCACATGGCTGATCATATTATCATATTTAGCACAAAAATATTATGAATATGTTGCTCCTTAACTTATATATATATATATATGAAATTTGAGATATTAATTCTCCCATAATTAGAGAAAATTAGTTTAGTAATTTTGGAGGCTTAATTGGCATACCATCTGTATTTTGTTATTGCAAAATACTTAGGTTTAATCGCAATTTTTTTTTTTTTTTTTATGGCATTGCCCACCAAGGGGTAAGTCAGGGATGTTTCGGATCTCACCACTGCTCGTCATAAAATTTGATGGAGAATATTTTTGTCTTTGGTAACACCGTTCTAAAGCGACATCTACTGGTAAAAATATGTACAAACTTGCAATAAGATCGGTTTTAACCCTAAAAGATGTTTTCATATGTTTAAGATATTTGACATTTAGGCTGATTGTCGAGTTTTAATAGATACTAAAACGTAGTATAATAAATCTTTATGTCGAACATTTTTGTATAATATTTTGACCTGCTATAACTCCCTTTTAAATGAGCTTACAATAATTTCTGATAAAGGTGACCGTAAAGACCCCTTTAGCGTATCGATTGAGGGTTAAAATATTTAAAAAAAATATTATTCACATTTATATCAATGATATTGCCAAAGACACCGTACAACCTAAAAAGCAAAGACTTCGAGAAATCGTAATTTATAAGATGAGTCAAACCCAAATGCTAACCTCTTTCATTGACGAAACTGGTAATGTGGTAAATATTCCCCATGAGCCACGAGAGGCGCTAAATTCGGAGTAGTACATCACAATTTGTTTGCCTGAGGTCCACGAAGAAATTCAAAAAACGATCAAGAGAAAATCTTGGAATCTTGAAACACCATGACAATTAAGTAGAAAATTTCACACACCAGCTAAAGCTGCCGGTTAATCGCGAATTTGATAGGTCAACTGCGGTGCCGACATAAGTTGGCACCCAATGACTGACAGATAACACGATAACTAACAATCCAATCGGTTCCAATTTTTGGAACGGGAGTGTATAACTCTCGTATGAGCTAGGATAAAGCCAGTCGGTGAAGAACGTCCTTATTAAACCCTTCACCATACTGTGGTACAGGATATTATGTCTCTGTGCAGATGTTTGTAACAGCCAAATATAATCGAGATAGACCCATGGTTCCTTTTGAGAATATGCATAGAATCACTTTCTGAGTCCTTCCGTCCGTCTGGCCGTACATGTATTTTTGTTAACAAAGTACAGGTCGCATTAATGATCCGATTTGGATGAAATAAATGAGCTGTGCCAAGCTCATTTATTTGGCCTAAGAGCGAATCCTATTTCAATTGAAGAAAATCGGTTCAGATTAGTTCTGATAGCTCCCCTATATAGATTCGTCCGGTTTAAGGTAAATGGGGCACCAAAGTCCCTATATATCTTTCGATTTGCATAAAATTTGGCATTAAGTTCTGAATTAGGACCAGAATGATGTGTGTTAATTTTCCTGAAAATCGGTTAAGATTTAGATATAGCTCCCATATATTGTTTTGTCCGATTTTATGTAAATGGTGCACCAAAGTCTCTATATATCTTCCAATTAACATGAAATTTAGCACAGCGTAATGAATTAGGTCTGGAATGATGTGTGTTAAATTTCCTGAAAATCGGTCCAGATTTAGATATAGCTCCATATATATTTTCATCCGATTTTATGTAAATGCTGCACCAAAGTCCCTATATATCTTTCGATTTGCACGAAATTGGGCACAGCATAATGAATTAGGTCTGGAATGATGTGTGTTAATTTTCCTGAAAATCGGTCCAGATTTAGATATAGCTCCCATATATATTTTCATCCGATTTTATGTAAATGCTGCACCAAAGTCCCTCTATACCTTTCGATTTGCACGAAATTTTGCATGGGGTACTGAATTAAGTCTAGAATCATGTGTGTTAAGTTTCGTGAAAATCGGTTCAGGTTTAAATATAGCTCATATATATATATATATATTTTCCTCCGATTTAATGTAAACGGTGCACCATAGTCAATATATATCTTTCCATTTGCACGAAAGTTTACATAGCCTAATGAATTAAGTGTAGAATTATGTGTCTGAAGTTTCCTGAAAGTCGGTTCAGATTTAGATATAGCTCCCATATATATTTTCATCCGATTTAATGTAAATGGTGCACAAAACTTCTCATGTTTATCAGATATTTATCATTGTCCGATCATTTACCAGCCCAATGAAAAACTTAAAAATTTCAAATCAAGAATGGGAAGGTCCCCTTAAGACAATTTAGAACATTTGTAGTAGGCAGATGTTCTACCCAATGAGAAAGAAAACATATTACAGCCTATAGGCCTATACCAAAAATGTAGGTAGCCATCCTATGGGGTGGGATATATTATTAATTAAACCCCTCGACACTCTTTTACACAGGTTTGTTAAGTAATTTTTCATTTTTGGCAATACCTCTGTGATTAAGTAGCGAGCAACAACAACAGCAGCAGCAATGGTAGCTGCTTATGAGTCAAGCAACAATGGCAATCGTAGGAACAAAATGTGTAGCACACATAATGCCACATAATGCAAGTCAGTCAGTCAGTCCGTCGATCTTCCAGTCGGACATCCAGCCCATACAACATTACAATTTACCACACGTACACACCACAACGCAACATACACCCTGCATACATCAAGTTATGTGCAACGATGTTGCATAAATGACAACATACAACCAAGTAATTTCAAATAAAGGGGAGAGACGAGTTGACGAAGTCGAGTTCAGCTATTGCATTTATGTGCTGCAGCATTTCTTTCATTTTCAGTCGAAACTTACAATGACTTCAATTAATGCATCCAGCAGAGTAGCAGCAGCAATCTGTAACCAAAAAATTTCACGTCGCTCACCACATGTGCACTGTACTGTACAGTGTACTGCATACAAGTAGTTATGGCTAATATATTGGTCGAAATACAACATTTATACCATATACCAGTATATACGCACATACATACCATCATGATGTGGAACACACATCTAGAGATGATGCAAATGAGTTGTAGCTGGAATTATTACGGCAAACAGATGTGAAATGGAATTTTTTCCCCTTTGCAAACATTTTCGGGATATTAATTTTTGAGCTGAAGGCGGGGGGAAGGAGTTTGCGTTTTAATTCTCATTTATGACTACACGAACACACAAAGAAGGAGTGCGTTTAGTGGTATTTTCTCCATTCGAAATATTGACTGTTGTTCTGTTTAAATTGTTTAAAGATTAAATACAAGTGAAAAAGCGTTAAGTTCGGCCGGGACGAACTTTGGATACCCCCCACCACAGGTATACTGACAGGTATTTGAAATGAAAAAGTGGACCGACATTTATAATTTTTAATAGAGATATTTGGTACCCAATAAGAGCCCAATGTACCAAATTTCAGCGAATTCGGTTGAAAATCGCGCTCTACAACCTCAAAATACCGAAAACTTGGAGTGCCCTTATATGGGGACTACCAGAAAAAGTGGGCCGATATTAATAATTTTTAGTAGAGATATTTGGTACCCAATATAAACCCAATGTACCAAATTGCAGCGAATTCGGTTGAAAATCGCGCTCGAAAACCCCAAAATACCAACAATTGGAGGGTACCCTTATATGGGGGATATCCGACAAAATTGACCTATATTTATAATTTTTTTGTGGAGAGATTTGGTACCTACTAAGAACTCAAAATACTAAATGACAGCCAATTCGGTGGAAAAATACGTTAAAAACCCCTAAAATACTGAAAATTAAGAGGTACCGTTATATGGGGGCTACAAGAAAAAGTGGAACTATATTTATAATTTTGTGTGGATACATTTACTACCCAATAAGAACCCAATGTACCACATTTCAGCGTATTCGGTAGACAAACGCGCTCAAGAACCCCAAAATACCGAAAATTGGGGGAACTGTTATATGGGAACTATACCTTAACGTGGACCAATATATTCCATCTTCGAACTTGACCTGCCTGCAAACAAAAGACAAACCTATGTAAAATTTCAGCACCCTATCTCAATTCCCTAAAAAGATAGCGTGATTACAACAGACGGACGGACATGGCTTGATCGTCTTAGAATTTTACCCTGATCAAGAATATATTCTTTATAGGGTCGGAAATGAATATTTCGATGAGTTACAAAGGGAATTACAAAATTAATATACCCTCCATACTATGGTGGAGGGTATAAAAAAATTGAAAATGGATTTTTTTGGTACACGATAATAGAGAGCTTTAAGATTTCAACTGCTACTTCTACCGCGGATATCACACTGGAAGTAGATTCATTTATATGAATTAAGGAAGGCTCTTATATTAAAAAAATCCGCGCCTATACTAAGCCCTCATAAAAATATATAACAAAAACACCCACGCCTTTATTGAAATCTTTAAAAGTAATATTAAACCAGTGAGCGGAGCAGTATAGTCGGACGTAGGGACGTACGCAGGGGGGCGGCCCGGGGGGACTTACTGAATGAATTTTTTTTCAGTAATGAATTTTTTTCACAGTAATGAATTTTTTTCACAGTAAATTTTTGTTTGCAACAGCGATTTTTTTTCATTTTGTACTACCGGACGGGTCCGACCATACGATACCCTATAAACTAACACTCTATAAAGAACTCTAACTTTCTGCGAATTTTTATTCCGTGCCTGGGCAATATTTCGTGATAGTTACACCCTCTTGCCTGATTAGAGGTCAAGAGCACCTTTTCCTTACATTGACATATTTTCCGAATATTACTTATATTCAGTACAGTCCTTCTAATTACTTCTACATATTCCTCTAACCGTGGGTTGTGTTGTGATGATCGGCTTTCAATTGTGGCCTATAGATCGATTCGAAAATACACAAAAAATATGTTTTCGGTCCACTTCATTTAAATATTATTATCTGAAAATCAACGAAAATTATAGGCGTTGTCCTTGGCCATACCTAGATCTTCATGGAAAATTTCAAAGCGATCACCACTATATTTTCGCGCGCTAGTGCGGTAATGGGCAACTATATAATATCTGAATACGTAAGCACCTGTTAATATTTACATGTAACTCCCACATCCGAGTACATACGACAATATAATTGGTACTAATTTAAAGGTCAACCACTCCTCTTGGATATACTATCAACTTCTCGGGACTATGCCCTTCAGGAGTAATTATCTACGCCATATAACACAATTTTTGTCATTTTTCACACAAAAGCCAGGGTCCATTTGACCCGCTAAACATTGAACGATCTTTATCAAAACAGGCATGCTTATTCTTTGGCCCGATCCTCTTCTCCGTGTAAAATTTCGCAATGTTCAGACCAAAATTGAGGCTTCTAGAGCGACCAGAAAACCCAAAAAAAATATTTTTTGGTCCATTTCATCCCCTAAATTTTAACTGATCTTTACCAAAAACAATAGGGGTCTTCATTGGTAGAGCCCATCCTACATGCAAAATTTCCTGAAGATTGGTCCATAAATGTGGCCTGTATCGTGTTTACAAATTATAATGGACAGACGGACGGACGGACACATATGTCTAGATCGACTCAGCCTGTCGAGATACGACGATCGGTGGGTCAAGGACCAATATTTCGCGGCGTTACAAACTCTTAGGGCTGCACAAAGCTGTAATACCCTGACAACATAGATGTGTAGGGTATAAAAATCCACGCCTTTAATTAGACCTCCTAAGAAATTTTAAAAAATCAACGATTATATTGATTTTTTTTAAATCCACGACTGCACATAAGTCCTCGGGAAATGTTTATTAATTTAATTTGAGCTGTTGAAAAAAAAAATACACTATCCAACCCTTTTTGATGATTAATAAATTTTCGGACGGAAACGCATGTCGTACCCTCGTATAATCTGATACACTAAACTAAAAGAATATTTTAACATTTCATAATACATTTGATTCATGTTATGGTATATATTTTCTAGTCCATTAGTAATGGTCACATATTTTAATGAATTATCCCTATTGAGGCTGATACCAATATACAGGGTGACATATAAAAAAACCGCAACAAAGTCAAAAGTCGTAATTTTTATTTTTTTGTCTAGTTTTATTGAATGAAAGTAAGATATGTCGGAAATAGCATAAAATTTTAGAATAAGTTTAGATTTGTTCGAATGGGTAACCTTTGCCACGAATTATGGCCTTCAAATGGCCAATGAAACTGTCAGACGCTGCCCGAAGGTTGCTCTGCGGTATTATTGCCCATTCCCATCGAAGCGCTTGCTTGAGGTGATCGATACTTTGGTATTTTTTGGAGCCAACATTGCTTTCCAAAATACTCCAGACACAATAGTCCAACGGAATGGTATCCGGCGATTTTGGTGGTGATTGTGTGCTGGAAATGAAGCGAGTCTGCGGCCAAAATGTTTGCGTGCCCAAGGCTTTAATACACCCTCCAGAATATTTAAGCGATATTATTCGGCATTTATTCTGATGCCAATTTTTGTCATTTTTCACAAACTACTCAGGGTTCATTTGACCCGCTAAGCATTGACCGATCTCTATCAAAACAAGCATGCTTATTCTTTGCCCGATGCCCTTCTTTATGTAAAAATTCTCGATGCTTGGGCCATAATTGCGGCCTCTGGAGCGACCAAAAAATTAAGTTTTTGGTCCATTTCATCCCCTAAATATTAACCGATCTTTACCAAAAACAATAGGGGTCTTCATTGGCCAGAATCCATCCTACATGCAACATTTCGTGAAGATTGGTTTATAACTGTGACCTGTATCGTGTTTACAAATTATAATGGACAGACGGACGGACACACATGTCGGTACGATTAATACGAGCGAAGAGCCACCATCGGCTGTTATGGCGGCCCACACCATCACCATGACCGCCGCTGGAGTTCTGTTGGGCAACCGAAGGTGCACATTTTCAGATGACCTCGATAATCTTTCTTTATTTACAAACTGCTGGACAACGAATGTTTTCACATCGAAGAAAATCAAATTCAGCAGTTGACCACTTTCGGCCAAGCGAAGCAACTCTTTAGCTCTTTTGAGTCTATTTTCTTTCTATTTCGGTGTAAGTTCTTGCACTTTTTGGAATTTCAGTGGCTTTACCCCGAGCCCATTTTTCAATATTTGCCGAATGGAATATTGCGATATGTTCAGCTCACAAGCCAATTTTTCGGCCACTGCGACGCAAATTTCGATCAAGTCGCTTCTTTACTTTTCGAACTATTTCTGCTTATGTTGCTGTTTTCTTCCGTCCACTTCCCTGACGTCGGGCTACGCTACCAGTATCACGGTAATGAGCGATGGTACGAGACACAAAAGATTCATTCACATTTAAATGCTGGAGTGCTCTAACGATAGACTCTTGTGGTTTTCCATGACGACTAACTTTTTTTCTAGAAAATCCGCACCAATATGCTTTTGTACGCTTGTAAGCAATATAATGAGCTGTCACTGGAATAATTTTAACAGCTGTCTGGCGATTGTGTAGAAATGAAAGCAGTCTGGAGTTGGTGGCATATCACCCTGTATACCACCCTGCTACCATAACAGAACCCGCAGCTATATAACGTACACTATTGTGGAGAGTTAGTATACAAATTAGATTCTTTCATGTTCAAACCACACAGAATTCACCCATCATTCGCTTTACACATTTGGGTCTCCCAAGTTTACCACCGGTGGAGAGATACACCAGAAGAAGTTTCGTTTCAAATTATCTGCAAAGGATTTGGTCCAAAGAAAAATGGTCCAACATTTCGATGACAGATGTCTGAAGTTGGTTGCAGTTTTTTCATCTCACCCTGTATGACCCTACACATATTTATAATAACAATTTAAATACCCATCATATTTTCGAAAATTAGAACAAAAATGTTATCTTATAATCTCTTTTATATTCTATTTTTCTTTTTAGACCCAAATAAACTTCTCAGCCTAACCATCTAATCTTCTAAACGTGATTGATAACTACAACACCAAACATAAGGTATGTATGTCTATATGAAAATACAAAATTCTTTAACAAATCTTCTTTGTCCACACACCATGTCAAGATTAATTACCATACTTAAATAATAATGTCCCCAAAAAGGGAATTCGTAGGCCCCGGGATTATGCTGGAAAACATAAGTTGGAATTTAAGTCTATCGTGTGTATGTGTGTGTGTGAATGTCACAGTCTTATCATCATTTGGCTAGTAGTCGCACAATATCCTTACAATAATAAAAATAAACAAACATCCTTCCACAATCTAACAACATAAAAATGTTGTTTCTTAAGACAAATGGCTAAGAAATAATTTGTGTCTTTGTGTATGTGTGTGTGTGTGAAATTTCAGTTTTTGTTCTTTTACAAAACATGTTGTAATCAAGAATTTGTTCTTTGCCGCTTGTCGTTGTGGTCTCTTCTGTTTTCTTGTTTTAGGTTTTTTGGTAGGTAATTTTATTAAATGACCCAACATTTGTCTTACTTATTGTCTAGGTCATAATAGTGGTCCAATGGTTAGCTTGGCGTGCTTGGTTATCTACGCAGCCTAGCCTCAGAACTTGTTAGTTGGTAGGTTGTATGGTTGGGGGTGTATTACAACTAATTTGATGCTGCTAAATTGGAAATATGAAGAAAAAACACTCTATGATATATGAATGTGTTCGAACTGCGGGCACGTGTGAGCGTGTGTCGATATGTATAGTCTATACTAGTTGCCACTGATACGATTATTTCTATAATCTCCATATTATGATGGAGGGTATATAAAATTTATTATTTCGTTTGCAACACTTTCAAATATTGTTTTAAAAATACTTTTAAAAAATCCACGCCTATATAAAGGTCTACCAAACTTATCTATAAACCAGTAAAGGAAAGTTCAAAAGTCGGACGGGGCCGACTATATGATACCCTTCACCACTTTGGGTACAAGAAATGCTCATATGTACAATATCCTTTAGATAGAATAGACATGTCATCATTGGAGGACCATTGAAATGGAATCTAACGAAATTAACTGCGTGAAGGTACGATACAATCTGAAATCTATGAAAAATTTAATGTCAGTCATCGAGCAAAATATGTATAAGATCTATATAAAAATGGACTCTTTGAGCAACCGTGGCATCCACCATTTGGTATGCTGCAACATTATGCGATATCCAAAATGTATGTCCACACAAAATCCAATACAGATTATTCTAGGTTCGATTTGATATGCTGTGCACAAATTCGTCCTAGTTATTTGGTACAAATATAAATATAATATGCAATATTTCCTGCAAAGCGAGCAGGTTCCTCCATTTGCATAAAATCGGACGAAATATATATGGGAGCTATATCTAAACCTGAAACGATTCAAACAGAACATCGCATACATCAACCTCGACCTAATTCAATACTCTGTGCAAAATTTTGTCTCAACCAATATTGGGAGTTTGGTGCACATTTTACATAAAATCGGACGAAACTATATATGGGAGCTATATCTAAATCTGAACCGATTTCAAACCGAATTCAAATCCCCACATATTTTAGACTTCTTAAAATATTTTTAAACCAGTGAGCGGAGCAGTATAGTCGGACGAGCCGACCATATGATACCCTACACAACTTCCACGGAAATCTAACTTTGTGTGGTTCTATATTCCAAGCTTGGGCAATATTTCGCGATATTTGCCCCCTCTTGACCGACTACAGGTCAGCAAATATTAGTAATATTCAGTACAGCCCTTCTAATTGTCCAGATTCCGTCCACCGTGGGTTGTGCTGTGATGTTCGGCTTTCAATTGTGGCCTATAGATCGACTCGAAAAAAACACAACCAATTAAGTTTTCGGTGCACTTAATTCCACAATTATTATCTGATCATCACCGAATATTTATAGGTGTTAGGCTTGACCATACCTGAACCCTCAGGGAAAATTTCAAAGCGATAAGTGCTATACTTCCGCCATCTAGTGTGGTAATGGGTTACTAAATAATATCTGAATACGTAAGCACCTGTAAATATTTACGTGTAACTCCCACATCCGAGTACATACGACAATATAATTGGTATCAATTTAGACGCCAACCACTCCTCTTGGATATATTTTCAACATCTCGGGTCTATGTCCTTCAGGAGTAAATATATACGCTATAAAATACAAAATTTGCTATTTTTCAAACAAAAGTCAGGGCTCATTTGACGCGCTAAATATTGAACGATGTTTATAAAAACAGGAATGCTTATTCTTTGGCCCGATCTCCTTCTCCATGTAACAATTTGCGATGTTTGGCCCATAATTTCCTCTGGAGCGACTAGAAATTCAGATAAAAATTAAATATTTGGTCCATTTCATCCCCTAAATATTAACCGATCTTTACCAAAAACAATAAGGGTATTCATTGGGCAGAAACCGTGAAGATTGGCCCATAATTGTAGCCTGTATCGTGTTTACAAATTATAATGGACAGACGAACGGACATACATATATAGATCGACTCAGCTAGTCGAGATATGACGATCGGTATACTTAAAGGAGGGTCTAACAACTCTTGGGGCTGCACAAAGATATAATACCCTGACAATATAGTTGTGTAGGTATAAAAATGTCCACATA
>NW_026887141.1:0-114742 GCF_032173495.1 Musca vetustissima | reverse complement strand
ATTTTTATTTTTCAAGATTTTCAATGGGCTAGTAAATCAATACCAATGCTTGTTAAGGTTTGTAACTTTGCACATAAAATTTTGTTATTGTTTTGTTGTTGTTTTTTGTAATTAAAGAAAAGTCCTTATTTTTGATAGCGGGCATGATAACTCCTCACTGGAACATCGGAATCCGAAAATTCCAACGGTGTTAGAAAGAGTACATATCTGGCTCTCGTATGAACTAGGATTATTGACTTCGCTCTAAAATTAACAAAATGGTGGACCTTTGAAAAAATATTTTGGGAAAATCGCCGATTTTTTACCAAAAACCAAGTTAAAAATAAGGAAGATCTTCACCGATTGGCTTTATCCTAGTTCATACGAGAGCTATACACTCCCAGAGAAACGTGACAAAATTTGGAACCGATTGGATTATTAGTTTTTGAGTTATCGTGCCCGCCATTCGCAAAAAATGTTTAGAGAAAAACGCGTTTAAAGTTTGAGAAGCCCTTCAGCCGTCACTTGATGCTGACACAATAAATCGGATATATCTTCAAGAGTTCTTGAGATTTTCACTTGAAATTTTGTAGAGACATTCTTTAATCAGTGTAGATTCGAATTATTTCAACAAAAATTTTGACCCCTAGAATGGGGGGAGTCCCCTTAAATCTGACGAAAATATATACGGGAGCTATATCTAAATCTGAACCGATTTTTCCCAATTTCAAATTTAATGCAAATCGGATTATAAATGCGACCTGTACTTTATTCACAAAAATACATGGAAGGGCGGACAGACGGACGAACATGAAGGAAAGTATATGCATATTCTCAAAAGGAACCATTGGTCTATCTCGAATCCATTTGCACAAAGACATAATACCCTGTACCACAATGGTGAAGGGTATAAAAAAAATCCTTGGTAATGTCCATGAATATTATTTTTTTATAAAATCCACGTTTTTGAAAGGACCTTAATTTGTTTTTTTTAATGCACGCCTTGGGAAGGACCTTAGGAAGGTACCTAAATATATGAAAAAATATTCTTTAAAAAATCCACGCCTTGGGAAGGACCTTAGGAAGGTACTTAAATATATAAAAAAATATTCTTTAAAAAATCCACGCCTTAGGAAGGACCTTAGGAAGGTACCTAAAAATATGAAAAAATATTCTTTAAAAAATCCACGCCTTGGGAAGGACCTTAGGAAGGTACCTAAAAATATGAAAATATATTCTTTAAAAAATCCACGCCTTGTGTTGATCATTGAAAATATATTCTTTAAAAAATCCACGCCTTGTGTTGATCATTGAAAATATATTCTTTAAAAAATCCACGCCTTGGGAAGGACCTTAGGAAGGTACTTAAAAATATGAAAAAATATTCTTTAAAAAATCCACGCCTTGGGAAGGACCTTAGGAAGGTACTTAAAAATATAAAAAAATATTCATTAAAAAATCCACACCTTGGGAAGGACCTTAGGAAGGTACTTAAAAATATGAAAAAATATTCTTTAAAAAATCCACGACTTGGGAAAGACCTTAGGAAGGTACTTAAAAATATGAAAAAAATCCTTGAAAAGATATTCTTTAAAAAATCCACGCCTTGTGTTGATCCTTGAAAAAATATTCTTTAAAAAATCCACGCCTTGTGTTGATCCTTGAAAAAATATTCTTTAAAAAATCCACGCCTTGTGTTGATCCTTGAAAAAATATTCTTTAAAAAAACCACGCTTTGTGTTGATCATTGAAAAAATCCGCCTAAATGTGAACCATGGAAAAATATTTTAAAAAAAATCCACGCCTATATCTCTCCCGTTCTCTTATCCCGCTTTGTGTTCATTGTTCCACTACGACGACGTTTACGTCCGATTTTTTTTCTAAACTCAGTTTCACAAAAGTGAACTATTGTCATTCTATAGTTTTGCATAAATTAATTTATCACACTGTCGGGTGAAAAATCACGCTGATCAATACAAATTTCTTTTGTCTTTTCTCTTTTAACCCTTATTTCATATTCAAATTGTTGACTTCCTTTAGGAAAATAATTAATAATAAAAATAATTGCAGCAGCAGCCAATCTAATAATAACCGATACGACTAACGCAAATAAGACAATTAATCAAAGATATAATAACAGCACAAAAAGAGGTTTAAAACCCGTGCGGGTTCAGAGTAACCCCCTTGCATGAGATAATACCCTTTCACCCGCTTGTGGAGAGACTGTGGAGAGATAGACTAATTATCGAACATTTACTGAAAACTTAAGTGTGTTTGACATTTATAGTCTGTCATTAGATTAGTTTAGTCAATTGTCCAGATCATCAATCAGAGTGGTCTCTGGACACCATTTGGAATATAGGTCTATTAAGGCGAAAAAAACGAAATTCTTGGAAAAATATCATTGTGATTCATACATTAAAGTTCAAAAATAATTTTGCAATTATTTTTTTTCTTTCATTCACTAGGCTCCTCTAAGGGTCCCTTAATAAATTATCTCGTCCTTTAATATTTTCCTATCCCCGGAAATCATTTATCTTTGACCTTAGTTTCCGAACAAAAGTGTGTTTTCTAGAATATAGTTGATTATCAATATTTAAAATCAATAATTGGCTGATTTCAATAATTACGAAACTGTGTTTATTTTCTCTGGCTATTTAATGATTCGAAATGATAAGGTTTGAAATAGTTCCTAATTGATAATGAGGAGGCAGATCGGTTGTGTTATGTGAACGATTTCATTTATTTTTATTTCTAATTTGACAGCTCTTCAGGAAAATGATTGACAAGTTCAATGCTTTCCGGGGATTAATTAGGAAAATAACAACAATGCATATATTCTGGCCTATGAAAAAATATTTAAAAAAATCACGCCTATGGGTGGTCCCTAAAAATCAAATCTATATTAAAGCAGTAAAGGAAGTTCAAATGTTAGACGGAGCCAACTATATCATACCCTTCACCACTAAAATCAGACGAAAATATATATGGGAGATATGCATATATATCTAAACCGATTTTCACGAAATTTAACACGCATCCATCTAGACTCAATTCAAACGCTATGCTCAAGTTCGTGGAAATCGAAAAAATATAGGGGCTTTGGTGCACCATTAACATAAAATCTGACGAAAATATATACGGGAGCTATATCTAAATCTGAACCGATTTCCCCAAAACTCAACACATATCATTCTAGACCTAAAGTAAGTTATGCCAAATTTCGTGCAAATCGAAAGATATAAAGAATCTTTGGTGCACTATTTACCTAAAATCGGACGAAAATATATATGGGAGCTATATCTAAATCTGAAACGATTTTCAAGAAAATTAACACACATCACTCTAGACTTCATTTAGTACGCTATACCACATTTCGTGCAAATCCAAGGATATATAGGGACTTTGGTGCACTATGTACCTAAAATCGGACGATAATATATATGGGAGCTATATCGAAATCTGAACCGATCTTCAGGAAAATCGTTCCAGACTTAATTCAGTACGCTATGCCACATTTCGTGCAAATCCAAGGATATATAGGGACTTTGGTGCACTATTTACCTAAAATCGGACGAAAATATATATGGGAGCTATATCAAAATCTGAACCGATTTTTCCCAATTTCAATAGGGTTCAGCTTTGGGCCAAATAAATGAGCTGTGTCAAATTTCATTTAATTCGAATCAAAAATGGGACCTGTACTTTGTTTATAATTTAACATGGACAGACGGACGGACGGACATGCATAAATCGACTTAAAAAGTGATTCTATGCATATTCTCAAAAGGAACCGTGTTTCCTTTTGTCTGTTACAAACATATGCCCAAAGACATAGTACCCTGTACCACAGTGTGGAGAAGGGTATAAATATCCGCGCCTATTAAAAGATCCAAAATAGTTTACACTAGTTAGCGGAGCAGTATAGTCGGACGGGGCTGACCATATGATACCCTACATAACTTTTACGAAAATCTCACTTTCTGTGCTTCTATATTCTGATCTTGGACAATATTTCGCGAGAGGTCTCGGAAAAACGTAAAAAATTAAGTTTTCAGTCCCCTTCATACCAAAATTATTATCTGATCATTATCGAAAATTATAGTCGTTGTCCTTGACCGTACCTGGATCCTCATGTAAAATTTCAAAGCGATCGCTATAGTTCCGCCCCATAGTGTGGTAATGGGTTACCAAGTAATATATGAATACGTAAGCACCTGTAAATATTTAAGTGTAACTCCCACATCCGAATACATACGACAATAACAAAACAAATTTTTGTATCAATTTAAAGTTCAACCACTATACTTCGATATATTATCAACTTCTCGGGCCTATGTCCATCGGGAGTAAATATATACGCCATTGAATACAAATTTTGTAATTTTTACACAAAAGTCAGGATCCATTTGACCCGCTAAATATGGACCAATCTTTATAAAAATAGGCATGCTGATTCTTTGGCCCGATCCCCTTCTCCATGTAAAAATTTGCTATGTTTGGGCCATAATTGCAGCCTCTGGCGTGACCAGAAATAAAGTTTTTGACCCAATTCATCCCCAAAATATTAACCGATTTTTAACAAAAACAATAGGGATCTTCATTGGCCAGAACCCATTCTAAACGCAAAATTTCGTGAAGATTGGTCCATAACTGTGGACTGTATCGTGTTTACAAATTATAATGGACAGACGGACGGCCACACATGACTAGATCGACTCAGCTAGTTGAGATATGATATGAACGGTATTTTTAAAGGTGGGTCTAGGACCAATATTTCGCGGCTTTACAAACTCTTGGGGCTGCACAAACTATAATACCCTGACAACATAGTTGTGTAGGGTGTAATAATCTTTTAAAACTCCACGCCTTCGTGGTCTTTAAAAAAATATTCTTTTAAGAAATCTCTTCCTGTTCTTTAAAAAAAAATATTCTTCTAAAAAATCCACGCCTTGGTGGTTATTGAAAACATATTTTTTTCCAAGAACATATATCAATAATTTACAGCATATTAGCTGTCAATACATCAGTCATTAGCCTGCGTTTAATTTCTTTAGTAATTGAAATGAAATCTACGCTTGAATTGAAATGCGTAAAACCTGACGCTGTGAAATATTCACTCTTGGTTTCTTTTTGTGGTTTTGAATGCGGTATTGGACTCGAACTCCATCCATTATTTAATATTAGTTGCTCAAATACAACAACAACAACACGAACATCAATTATTATAGCGGTAATAAAAAAAATTATGATGACGGTCCATTTACACCTTATAATTCTAATTGGAGATCGGCAACTTTGTCGTGCAAAAAGAGGGTGAAAAAATTAATCGACATTTCTTAACCTTTCATTTTATTTTAATTGCAAATGTCAACGACATGAATTTCAAGACAACGCATAAAAAATCACCGCTTTATACATTTATTTATAAAAAATTAAATAACTTGTGGAGTAATTAAAGACTAACAACAGTAGCCGGAATAAGAGACCCGCTGACTCCATTAAAGGAATCAACTATAAGTGGCGATTTTTTTTAAATATTTTTTTCAAGTACCCAACATAGGCATGGATTTTTATACCCTACACAACCATGTTGTCAGGGTATTATAGCTTTGGGCAGGCCCAAGAGTTTGTAACGCCGCGAAATATTGGTCGTAGACCCACCTTTACCGATCGTCATATCTCGACTAGCTGAGTCGATCTAGACATGTGTGTCCGTCCGTCCGTCTGTCCATTATAATTTGTAAACACGCTACAGGCCACGGTTATGGACCAATCTTCACGAAATTTTGCATATAGGATGGGTTCTGGCCAATGAAGACCCCTATTGCTTTTGGTAAAGATCGGTTAATATTTAGAGGACGAAATAAACCAAAAACTTTATTTTTGTCTGATTTTCTTGTCAACTCCAGAGGCCGCAATTATGGCCCAAACATTGCGAATTTTTTCATGGAGAAGGGGATCGGACCAATGTATAAGCATGCCTATTTTGAAAAAAAAAATTGTCAATATTTAGCAGGTCAAATGGCCCTTACTTTTGTGTGAAAAAATGACAATATTGGTATTTTATGGCGTATATATTTACTCCTGAAGGACATGAAGTCGAGATGTTGATAGTATATCCAAGAGGAGTGGTTGACCTTTAAATTGATACCAATTTTATTGTCCTATGTACTCGAATGTGGGAGTTACACTTAAATATTTGCAGGTGCAGTTACCCATTACCACACTAGAGGTCGGAAATATAGCGCTGATGGCTTAGAAATTTTCCATGAGGATCCACGTATGGTCAAGGACAACGCCTATATTTTTCCGATCAAAAATTAATTTTTTGAATTTTTTTCCGAGTCGATATATAGGCCACGATTGAAAGCCGAACATCACAACACAACCCACGGTGAAGGGAATCTGGACAAGTAATTAGAAGGGCTGTACTGAATATTAGTAATATTTGTTGACCTCTAGTCCATCAAGAGGTCAGAATAGAGAACTACAGAAAGTTATATTTTCGTGGATGTTGTATAGGCTATCATATGGGCAGCCCCGTGCGACTATACTGCTCCACTGGTTTTAAAGTCTTAGGCGTTGATTTTTAAAATTATTTTTTTCAAGCCCCAGTCTTAGGCGTTGATTTTTAAACATATTTTTTCAAGCACCAGTCACAAATAGAACATTTTCTGTCTACAAACCACTGTTTTGAAATAATTTTTGAATCATTTTGTTTATCTATTCTGATGTTTATATTTTTTTTTTTGACTATTGACCCCCATCTTGACCCCATAGACATTTTTATACTTATCTGTCTTTGTTTAATGGTACTTCAAGTAGATTAAACTGTGGATGTATGTATGTTAAACTAAGTAATAATTTAAATTTAGATATATAATAAAAACAGCAACAACAACAACGTCAATATCTAAACTGACTTCTAGGGGACCCAACGATGTCAGCTTCATTTTAATCTCCCATAAAGACGGCGAGAACGACACAACTAATTGCTATTATCTTCGTTCGTTCTTCTCGCACTGCTCGTTCGCAATTCTGCTGCAAACTTCATTAGAATGGAAAATAAAAAGATTTAAAACAATTTCTCCATTTCTGTATTTTATTTGTATTGCAGATAGATTGCCGGACTAACACTGCGGGCGGACTCCAGCTGCAGAACGCAGACCTATAACTACCACAACCACCACAACATCAACGACACCATTTACAAACATCATAAAAATGCCCCACCGATCATCGACAATGATTTTGAAAAGTACCCGAAAATATGCAAAATATTTTTATATTGTCCTTGGAACGCTGCTGATAGCGTTAGGTGGATTTTTTCTAATCTATTCCAGGCCTCTGCTCGAACGCTTTATAGATAGTGTAAGTATGAGCGGAAATGAATTTTGTAAAATCAAAAAAAAAAAAAAAAAAAATTGTTTTTATTTTTTTTTTAATTATTTTAGCAAATGATATTACGTCCCGGTGGCGAACTGACCAAAATGTGGGCCACACCCGATGTCAATGTATCGGTGGACTTCTATTTTTTCAACTGGACAAATTCTGAGGAATTTTATGATATGTCCAAGAAGCCCAAGGTGAATGAGGTTGGACCCTTCAGTTATATAGAGGTGCCCTATAAGAAGGTATTCAAGTGGCATGACAACAATCACACTGTGGATTATGGCAAAACCCATTATTATCATTTGAATACAACACGCTCGAAGCTGGGGCTTAATGACACCTTGGTATCCATTAATGCTCTGTTGGCGGTAAGTAAAGAATGCACTAATATAGTCCTTGAAAAAATGATTTAAAAAAGGCAGGCCTATTAAAGGTCATTGAAAAAATATTCTTTAAAAAATCCACGCCTGTTATAGTCCCTGCAAAAAGGTCCTTGAAAAAATATTCTTTAAAAAATCCACGCCTGTTATAGTCCCTGCAAAAAGGTCCTTGAAAAAATATTCTTTAAAAAATCCACGCCTGTTATAGTCCCTGCAAAAAGGTCCTTGAAAAAATATTCTTTAAAAAATCCACGCCTGCAATAGTCCCTGAAAAAAGGTCCTTCAAAAAATATTCTTTAAAACATCCACGCCTGCAATAGTCCCTGAAAAAAGGTCCTTAAAAAATATTCTTTAAAAAATCCACGCCTGCAATAGTCCCTGAAAAAAGGTCCTTAAAAATATTCTTTAAAAATATTGGACCTTGAAAAAATATTCTTTAAAAAATCCACGCCTGCAATAGTCCCTGAAAAAAGGTCCTTAAAAATATTCTTTAAGAATATTGGACCTTGAAAAAATATTCTTTAAAAAAACCACGCCTGCAATAGTCCCTGAAAAAAGGTCGTTAAAAATATTCTTTAAGAATATTGGACCTTGAAAAAATATTCTTTAAAAAAACCACGCCTGCAATAGTCCCAGAAAAAAGGTCCTTAAAAATATTCTTTAAGAATATTGGACCTTGAAAAAATATTCTTTAAAAAATCCACGCCTGCAATAGTCCCTGAAAAAAGGTCCTTAAAAATATTCTTTAAGAATATTGGACCTTGAAAAAATATTCTTTAAATAATCCACGCCTGCAATAGTCCCTGAAAAAAGGTCCTTAAAAATATTCTTTAAGAATATTGGTCCTTGAAAAAATATTCTTTAAAAAATCCACGCCTCGATTGGTCCTTGAAAAAATATTCTTTAAAAAATCCACGCCTCGATTGGTCCTTGAAAAAATATTCTTTAAAAAATCCACGCCTCGATTGGTCCTTGAAAAAATATTCTTTAAAAAATCCACGCCTCGATTGGTCCTTGAAAAAATATTCTTTAAAAAATCCACGCCTCGATTGGTCCTTGAAAAAATATTCTTTAAAAAATCCACGCCTCGATTGGTCCTTGAAAAAATATTCTTTAAAAAATCCACGCCTCGATTGGTCCTTGAAAAAATATTCTTTAAAAAATTCACGCCTCGATTGGTCCTTGAAAAAATATTCTTTAAAAAATCCACGCCTCGATTGGTCCTTGAAAAAATATTCTTTAAAAAATCCACGCCTTGTGATGGTCTTTGAAAAGATATTCTTTAAAAAAGCCACGCCTTGTGATGGTCCTTGAAAAGATATTCTTTAAAAAAGTCACGCCTTGTGATGGTCCTTGAAAAGATATTCTTTAAAAAAGCCACGCCTTGTGATGGTCCTTGAAAAGATATTCTTTAAAAAACCCACGCCTTGGTGTTGGTCCTTGAAAAACTATTCTTTAAAAAAATCCACGCCTTGTGTTTATCCTTGAAAAACTATTCTTTAAAAAATCCACGCCTTGGTGTTGGTCCTTGAAAAATATTCTTTAAAAAATCCGCTCCTTCTTTAGGTCCTTGAAAAATATTCTTTAAAAAATCCGCGCCTTCTTTAGGTCCTTTGAAAAAATTATTTAAAAAAATGCACGCTTATTATAGACCCTATATATTGTCCTGCCCAGAGAACGAAAGCCTAATTTGCATTATTTTTATATTTTGCGTGTTTTTTAGGGTGCTGCTGCAAAATCACGACATTGGCCTTACCTCATGCGCACAGTGATCGACATGGCCCTGAAGTTTTATAAAAACGGCGCTGTCTGGACGAGGACTGCTGATGAATTCTTCTTCAGGGGTTTCAATGATGATATTGTAAATTTATTGGCAGTGCTGCCGGCATCGCTGAGATATAATCTGGGCGTTTTTATGCCATGGGATCGGATTGGGTATGCTTATGCTGTAAGTAGAAGAGAAATAAAAAAAATATATTTAAAAAAAAAACTTTCAAAATTTAAATTAATTAATAATTTTAATTTTTTCTTCTACAGCGCAATGGCTCCACCGATTACTTGGGTGTGCACAGCATACACACCGGCGTCGGCGATAAGTCACAACTCGGTCAAATGGTTCAATGGAAAGGTAAAAATTATACCGACGTCTTTGCTAGCGGTTGTAATGGCGTACACGGATCTCCGGGAGAATTTCAGAGGACCAATTTGAAAAAATACGAATCCATTGAATATTACTTTACGGATTTTTGTCGACCGGTGACGGCGGATTATGACAGTGAGGTGTACTACAAAGGTGTATGGGCATATCGTTATAAAATCTCTCCGAGTGCCTTTGACAATGGCACTATGTATCCGGAAAATAAATGCTTTTGTGATGGTGAATGTTTGCCATATGGCGTTTTTAATATCAGTAGCTGTTATTATGGTATACCAATTCTGATATCGAAACCACATTTTATGGATGCTGATCCATTTTATGCGGATCAGGTTGAGGGTATAGCACCGAATAGGACGGCACATGAAACATATCTTATTTTGGAACCAAGAACGGGACTGATGATGCATTTAACGGGTCGCTTGCAGTTGAATATTTATATAAGGCCAACAACGCATATAAGGTAGGCATTAAGCCCATGAATGAGTCGACGACATAGATCCCTAAAAAAATATACTTTTTATCCACGCCTTAGAGGTCCTTGAAAAAAAATTTCTTGTAAAGTCCCAGAAAATTATTCTTTTAAATATTTACGCCTTAGAGGTCCTTGAAAAAATATTATTTTAAAGTCCCTGAAAAATATTCTTTAAAAAATCCACCCCTTGGAGGTCCCAATAAAAATATTCTTTTAAAAATCCAAGCCTTAGAGGTCACTGAAAAAATATTCTTTTAAAAATCCACGCCTTAGAGGTCACTGAAAAAATATTCTTTTAAAAATCCACGCCTTAGAGGTCACTGAAAAAAAATATTCTTTTAAAAATCCACGCCTTAGAGGTCACTGAAAAAAATATTCTTTTAAAAATCCACGCCTTAGAGGTCACTGAAAAAAATATTCTTTTAAAAATCCACGCCTTAGCGGTCACTGAAAAAAAATATTCTTTTAAAGTCCCTGAAAAAAGAAATATTCAGTCCACGCCTTGGAAGTCCTTGAAAAAATATTCCCTTAAAAAATCCACGCCTTGTTTAGGTCCTTGAAATAATATTCTTTAAAAAATTCACGCCTTGGAGGTCCTTAAAAAAATATTCTTTTAAAAATCCACGCCTTGAAGGTCCTTGAAAAAATATTCTTTTAAAAATCCACGACTTGGAGGTCCCTGAAAAAATATTCTTTTAAAAATCCACGCCTTGGAGGTCCTTGAAAAAAATATATTTAAAAAGTACACGCCTTAAAGGTCATTGAAAAAAATCTATTTAAAAAATTCAAGCCTTAGAGGTCCTTGAAAAAATCTATTTAAAAAATCCACGCCTTAGAGGTCCTTGAAAAAAATATATTTAAAAAATACACGCCTTAGAGGTCCTTGAAAAAATCTATTTAAAAAATTCACGCTTTAGAGGTCCTTGAAAAAAATCTATTTAAAAAATCCACGCCTTGGTTGGTCCTTGAACAAATATTTTAAAAATCCTTGAAAAATATTAAAATGTTTATTTTTCTCTCTTTACAGATCCTTTCCCACCAAACGCAACTTTGCCTTTCCCGTCGTTTGGTTCGACATGACAATGGAAATATCCGATTATGGAGCATCACTGTTGCGGCACGTTAAAAATTTCCCCATGTATTGTGACATCATGGGTATTGTTCTGGTAATATTGGGTCTCATCGTTGCCCTATGGCAACCATGTCGTGATCATTGGAATAAACGTTATGTTCGGCACATGGAAATTAATGCGCTGCCCAGTGACGAAGATGCCAAGGTTATTCCCGGTGATTTAGATGCCAAAGATATTAGCAGTACGAAGGATTTATTCGGTCTACGTTCGAATTTTTCATCGCTGATGTATATTACACATCCCCGCCGAAGTCTACCGATTGTCATCTCCCATCTAGATGGTGATGATGAGGCGTGGCGTTCATGTCTCAGCGAAGAGCAAAGAGCCTCGAGCGAAGGGACCTCCTCCTCATCCTCGTCCGAAGAATGTGATACCAGTTTAGATATGGATAGTTGATAAGCTGGCAAATTGTTTCTAATTTTAATTCATTTTTAGAATAGGACCTTATTTTCAAAAATTTCAAATGTACGTACCCTATCGCTCTCTTCCCCTCTCTCTCTCCCTTCCTCCCCTTTGTATGTCACAGCTTTATTTTTTTATTTTATTATTTAGTTTTAATGATATGTGTTCCCATTCCCGTCTAAATAAAAGTGCACATCTATTTGTCATTTTAGGTTAAGGGTAGTTCGTAGGACTCGTTATCGAATGCAGAAGAAAAAAATAGAAAAACCAAAATACCAAATGTTTATTTTAAATATAAGTCCCGATTTTTTTTAACCTTTAAGTCTAAGATATCACTACTCATCACAGCATTATTTTGATACTCATCAACCAATTCAACTCAATATTTCATTTTTATTTTATTAAGGGTTTTTGTTACAACAAATTATTGCATTTGAAAATGTGATAGATCAAATGTATTGAAAAATAAAAAATAAATAAATTTAATTAAAATATATAACAAATGGTTTTTAATAGAAAAAATATTGGATTTATTAAAAAATGATTTTCAAGAACCAACAATGCGTTGATTTTTTAAAGAATATTTTTTCAAGGATCAACACAAGGCGTGGATTTTTTAAAGAATATTTTTTCAAGGATCAACACAAGGCGTTGATTTTTTAAAGAATATTTTTTCAAGGATCAACACAAGGCGTGGATTTTTTAAAGAATATTTTTTCAAGGATCAACACAAGGCGTGGATTTTTTAAAGAATATTTTTTCAAGAATCAACACAAGGCGTGGATTTTTTAAGGAATATTTTTTCAAGGACCTAAACAAGGCGTGGATTTTTTAAGGAATATTTTTTCAAGGACTTAAACAAGGCGTGGATTTTTTAAAGAATATTTTTTTAAGGATCAACACAAGGCGTGGATTTTTTAAAGAATATTTTTTCAAGGATCAACACAAGGCGTGGATTTTTTAAAGAATATTTTTTCAAGGATCAACACAAGGCGTGGATTTTTTAAAGAATATTTTTTTAAGGATCAACACAAGGCGTGGATTTTTTAAAGAATATTTTTTCAAGGATAAACACAAGGCGTGGATTTTTTAAAGAATATTTTTTTTACGGATCAACACAAGGCGTGGATTTTTCAAAGAATATTTTTTCAAGGATCAACACAAGGCGTGGATTTTTTAAAGAATATTTTTTCAAGGCCCAAAACCAGGCGTGGATTTTTTAAAGAATATTTTTTCAAGGACCTAAACAAGGCGTGGATTTTTTAAAGAATATTTTTTCAAGGACCTAAACAAGGCGTGGATTTTTTAAAGAATATTTTTTCAAGGACCATTTTAAGGCGTTTTTAGTTAAATTTTTATTAAAAATTTATTTTTTAAAGATCCTCTCAAATCATAGAGCGTATTAATAAAAGCGAATTAATAAAAATAATATTATATATATTTTTCAATATCTTTTAAAAACGTGGATTTCAATTAAAAAATCTTGTATATTATTATTAATTACAAATCTATATTGAACTACATTGTATTTGTTTTCTAATTATATTTTGGTTTAGATAATCAACAGATGCGTTGGGTATTTTTCCAAACTGAAACCAGTTTTTTCTCAACCGACATACAATTTTCCGGTTGTTATGCCTTAGTTAGTCATTGCATTTACGCAATTATGTGAAAGTGTCGGAGCTGGGTGTCTATTAAATTACTATTTACAGCATTGGGAAAAAATGCTGAAAAATCCGGTAAGTCGGTTCGAAGTGATTGTACCCTACAATAAAATAGATCCCTTATGTGATAAAATACCAAAAAAGATGAGTGTGTGGAAATATATGCCAACAAAAAATCTAAATCTTAAAATATCATCCGTCTAACGGTTAATAAAAAAAATTATAATATTTATATTCGTATACAAAAATTCTATAGCATTCACGTGCTATCCTCCATCCTACACACCTTAACAAATTATTTATTGTCGTCATCATTTCAAACAAACAAAGACTTTGCATTTTGCCCATCCCTACTAAGGGTTTCTAAATAAAAAAGCTAATTTTAAAATTTGTTGTCAACAATTTTGTTTTTTTTTTATTTTAGCTGGAATCGGAAATTATAATAATTTTACATTTTGTCAATAAAATATTTTTTATTTTTATAACCTTTTGTTTGGCCATTAGAATGGCCATAAATGTCCGCGTTGATTGTAGTGATTGATTTATTTACAAAAAATTCCGTTTACACAGAGGGCGAGGAGGGTGGTGGTCAAGTCATGTTCCAGAGGTATGATCGGTCGGCTAATAAAAATAAACCGAATAAAAACCAACAAAGATTTTATTTAGCAAAGCCTAATAATTACCTAGTTATGCCTCATCGAGCAAAAACAAATTGTTAAGCACAATTAACACAAAATTCCGCAATATTGACACATTTTTCTTACAACGTAAAAAAAAAACGTGTCCGACCTGTTGAGATCCAAATTAAAAAAAGATATATTTTTAAAGAACTTCTCATATGGGTGAATTTTTAAAAATGGATTGGGAATTTTAATACAATTTTTTCAAGGATCTTCCCAAGGCTGGGATTAAAAAAAAAAATTTTTTTTTTTTATAAAAACAACAAACTGGGATTCAGCCTGACTATTTTGCAAAAAAAAAAAAAAAAAAAAAAAAAAAATAAGGATCTTCCCAAGGCGTGGGCTTTTTAAAAAATATAATTTTAAAGGATATTCTTAAAACGTGGATTTTTTCAAATAATAATTTCTATGAACCTTCACAAGGCGTGGATTAAAAAAATACATATTTTACAGAATCTTCCCAATAAATTACTTTTTTAAGAAATATTGTTTAAGGACCTTCTTAGCTTTGAATTTTTAAACACATATTTTTAATGATTTTCCCAAGGCGTGGTTTAAAAAAAATAATTTTAAGGTTCTTCCCAGGGCGTAGATTTTTAAATATTATTTTTTTAGGTTCTTTTTAAAAATTAATTTTTGGATTTTTAAAAAATATGTTTTTAGGTCCTTTACAAGGTTTGGATTTTTTATAAAAACATTTTAAAGTCCTTTCCAAATACACACGTCATTTCTCTAAGTGCATCTGACTGTAGTAAATTTCCAATATTAGCCATATCATGGTGTAATAAAACGTTTTAATCACTTGTTTCAATACCCAGTGGGAGTGAATTTATTTTCGAACACCTTCTAATGACTGCCGAATATGGACGACGTTCAGATCGGATGTTTCATTGATTTTCAACGGTTTTGTTTACCTAAAATGGAATAATTAATAATTATCACTTCAAGTTGTTAAAAGTTTATTATCCAATATGTCAACATGATGTGGACGTCAATAGATCCAACAAGGAACAAAAATTGACAAAGTAATGACGCAGGTTAGCAAGGTGTATTGTCTGTATATGCCTTGTGTTGATCCTTGAAAAAATATTCTTTAAAAAAATCCACGCCTTGTGTTGATCCTTGAAAAAATATTCTTTAAAAAAATTCACGCCTTGTGTTGATCCTTGAAAAACTATTCTTTAAAAAAATCCACGCCTTGTGTTGATCCTTGAAAAACTATTCTTTAAAAAATCCACGCCTTGTGTTGATCCTTGAAAAACTATTCTTTAAAAAATCCACGCCTTGTGTTGATCCTTGAAAAACTATTCTTTAAAAAATCCACGCCTTGTGTTGATCCTTGAAAAAATATTCTTTAAAAAATCCACTCCTTGTGTTGATCCTTGAAAAAATATTCTTTAAAAAATTCACGCCTTGTGTTGATCCTTGAAGAAATATTCCTTAAAAAAATCCACGCCTTGTGTTGATCCTTGAAGAAATATTCTTTAAAAAAATCCACGCCTTGTGTTGATCCTTGAAAAAATATTCTTTAAAAAAATCCACGCCTTGTGTTGATCCTTGAAAAACTATTCTTTAAAAAATCCACGCCTTGTGTTGATCTTTGAAAAAATATTCTTTAAAAAATCCACGCCTTGTGTTGATCTTTGAAAAAATATTCTTTAAAAAATCCACGCCTTGTGTTGATCCTTGAAAAAATATTCTTAAAAAAATCCACGCCTTGTGTTGATCCTTGAAAAAATATTCTTTAAAAAATCCACGCCTTGTATTGATCCTTGAAAAAATCCTCGCCTTGTGTTGATCCTTGAAAAAATATTCTTTAAAAAATCCACGCCTTGTATTGATCCTTGAAAAAATCCTCGCCTTGTGTTGATCCTTGAAAAAATATTCTTTAAAAAATCCACGCCTTTTGTTGATCCTTGAATATTTATTAAAAAATTCGCCATAATTTGAATTTACTAAAATTTATAACCGCCCATGTAAAATTAATGTTAACACTAACAGCGTTCTCTATTTGAAAACATAACAGGGTATTTCAAAAATCGATTAATGTTATGCCAGACACAGGGTAACATTGTTCTGTTAAAGAAACATGAATGAATGTGAAATTTAATGTTATTGACCATTAACAGATGTCACTAAGAGTTTAAAGCAAAAATGTAGCATATTATCTCTTAGAGCTATAAATAATGAAATGGCTGGAAACTTAGAATATGAAATGTGGTCACCGCTGTTTACTTTTAAAAATGGGTCGATTTTATTAAATGCGTTATTATTTGCATTGCATAGTCTTCAATATTTTCTTCCGACAATCGTGGATAAATTGATCCGAACAAAGGGAATATACCCATGTGTTAAATCCAACAGAATATCAAACCTAACAGCCTTCTGCTTTATGATTTCGAATGTCAACAGAAATCAGCTGATTCATATAATTATCATAAAATAAATTTATTTCGTATTTTTGTTTTCAATTTTCCCAAGTTATTCCCCAATTGATGAAATAAAAAAACCTATCGTATTTCCCTCCAACGTCATTCTTTAATATTAACAACCATTATAAAAAACCAATACATACCTACATATATCGTATTATTTAAAAAAGTGATAATTTTTATTTGTGTTTTTAGATAAGACATGGTTGCAGGTGTTTGTAATATTTGAAAGTCTGCAAAAAAGCGGGTTCGTTGTCATCTACTTGATATGCCCCACAGTTATCAGCCTATTTGTTTTTTATTTAATAGAGCAAAAATTTGAAAACAAAAAATGTGTATGGTTTTATTAGTCGGCAACTGACAGAGTTAACCATTATTGTTAAGTTGGTACACCAACACCCACCCACACATAAATAGAGAGTGGAAGAGAGAGAGAGAGAGCAGCAATGGAAACTGAATTTCCAGAGTTTGCTAATAACTGCTGTTGAATAACATGACACTGTTATTATCTCTCTCCTAAGTAATTTTTACAGCGGTGTTCATTAAAATAGTAGTGCAGTTAGGTTGTAAGTATTGAACTGTTAAATTGTTTTGAAGCACTTAATATTTTTAATTAAATTTCACAAATAAATAGTTTTATTCCTTTTTATATTCATTTAAACAAAAATAAGAATATAAGAAAATAGTCAAAATTGCCGCTGTTCATAAAAATAGTGGTAAGTAGCGAAAAACCATAAAATAACACACACATATTGGATAAAATCAATAGTTTGATACACATATAATATTGGCTTATTTCATATTTTCTTGTATCTTATTTTTAATTACAGCATCGCAACGGCTCGGATATAGCTTATAAGGTCCTTGCATCGCTGTTCTGGTATCGGGGTCAATGTTTTTTGAACTACATCCCATAGTTCGGCTTTTGTTGATGGTTTGGCATTGGCCACACATCGTTTTATATCTGCCAAAAAATTTTCTATCGGATTAAGATCCGTTGGCCGTAGCATTCCGTCAATCCTTTAGGATTCAAATCATTCCTTTGCCAGTTGGCTGGTATGTTTAGGTTCATTATCCTGTTGAAATGTCCATATAGTCCGTAAAGTCACATCACTAATTTCTAAATTTATTTATTTTTTTTTATTTCAGAGGTCGCTGAAGGGTTTACCCTAGTGTACCGTACTAGGCACATATCCGCCAAATTTCTAGTGCTACGTCAAGCTTATTCAAGCTTTTTCTTATCTGTTATTGCGTTAACTACCGCTGTATCTAAGGATATTTAAAATTTCTTTGTATTTTGTTCCTTCATGTCTCAGCTTGTCGCAGACATGCAAGGTTTTCTTCTTCCCACTAAAAATTAATACAGTCGCGTAAGCTTATTACGAACACCGGTTATAACGAACTTTCTTTGTAGCGAACACATTTCCTGGTCCCGGAGTTGTAAGATCTATTTTTCATACAAATCTTTACTCTTATGGAGAACTACGGTTCTATCTTTCTGTTTTCAATTATTTAATTCGGTTATAACGAAGTTGCTGTAAATATACAACGATGATAAAACTGCTCAGGATCATCAAAGGAAAAGAGAAACAGCAGACAATCCTTTTTTATTCATTTGTTTTATTAGCATAAACTTCCACTACTAGCAACAATTGAGCAAAAATGGACCTGAGTTTAAGAGGACCACAGGGGAAGAGCAATCCCTACGCCGACCTTCTGAGACTGGATGGAACTCAAATTCTGATTCTGAACATGAAGACATGACAAATACAAGCGTTATAAAAAGCCAAAGGAATATAGAGTCTGATAATATGGTTGAAGAAGTGGGCAAGGACATCGCTATGTCCATTACAAGAAAGAAGCATTTATCCGAGCGCACAAAAGCGAATAAATGAACCAAAAAACAAAATTGAACAGCAAGTCAATGCTCAAAGAATATAATCGACGGTTCCTCCACTTACTCGGAAGTATCGAAGAGGATAAGGTCTCCGGAAGAGGAAACGAACGCCAAACCCGCAAAAATAAAAAGAGAGACCGAGAGAGAGTCGACGGGAAGACTGATATAAAGAGAAGGCATAGTCTGCCCGAAATCAAAGAGGACTGTGAAAATCCATTGGCTGAGGCTGACGATTTGTCATTCCACCTCGCGACACCTCGAAGTAACCATCAAAGACCCCATAAAGTATCACAATAAATTTATATGTCGATTTAGCCATATTCATATTCTGTTGAAGTCACGATAGAAATTGCAATAATTAAGATTGAGCTCTGAAAGTTTGCACAAACTTTGCTAGTACTTTACGATGTTTGGTATGAGGTATTTCGGTTGTAGTTAGGTATTTCGGGTTTTCAATGTATAGCCAACCTTCCTACTAAACATTATTAATCTTTACTCAAGTTTCGGTAATTGGGTGTTCAATGTATAGCCAACACCCTACTAAAAATTATTAATCTTTTGAAAAAGATTAATAATTTTTAGTAGGGAGTTAGAAAAAGTTCGGCCATTTTTACTTGTTTTCTTTTCGATTGAAACAAATTTCGTATTTGGGTTTCTAAGGATCCTCAAGTAATTGAAGAGAGGTTACTGTTTGGTGTGCTCTTTGTCTCGAAGGTGTGATTGGATCTTACTGTCTTGTCGACATAAACTGCCAATTAAGATCATTCGATTTGACACAAGTAGTAGATATTTTTTATGAGCATACACGAAAGACCGTGCTTACGCAGATAAATCTTAAACTCTTGATCACCTAAAGCCAAAAAATTACCTGTTTGCAACAGTTCGCGTGAAGGTCTTTTGATGTACTGTTGCTCTGTTCGCAAGATACTATAAAATTCACTTCTTACCATTTTGTGGTGCTGGTACCAGAAGGAGTCGATCGATTTTCCCCATCACTGAAATTAATTTAAGTCTCAATGAAATATTACGTTGTGCAAAGTTTGAATAAAATCGAACATACCATTCGCTTGATATTGGGTACACAAATGTTAAAAATTTTTACACTCTATGGGGAGGTACCAGAAGGTGTGGGCCAATGGCTACGATCTTCGAACTTTATCTAGGTTTAGTTCAGATAATAGGTTGTATAAAGTTATGAAACATTCGTATGATATTCTAAAAATAATTTTCATCCAAATTTTGACCATTTTGTGGAGTGGACCTATAGTCGGGCAGGTTCTATTCCTGGTTAAGATAATACATTGTGCTAAGTTTAGTTAAAATCGGACACCCAATTCGCCTGATATTAGATTTATGATAATTGACAATTTTGACCATTTGTGGGGAAGGTGCCAGGATATGCAAAGTTTGATTTAGATTGGACATTTCATTTGTCTGGGAATGGATTTATAAATATTGAAAATGAGACCCTTTGTGGAGGAGGTACAAGAAGGAGTAGGCCATCCGAATATCTTCGGATGTCATCTAGGTTTGGTAATTATAATAGGTCATGCAAAGTTTGGTTCAAATCGAAAAATCCTTTCGTACGTTATTATAAAATTAATTTTTAGTCCAATTTTGCCCATTTTAGGGGGAGAGGTTCCACAAGGAGTGGACCGATATTCCCCATTTTCGAACGTAAACTAAGTTTTCAAGAAATATTACGATGTATAAAGTTTGGATAGTGCGATATGGAACGACATAGGGAGATAGGGAGACGGAAATGGTGTCTAAAACCAATATTTCGATGAGGCACATTTTTGGCTGAGGCTGAGGTTTTAACATATTTTTATTTTGTATGTGTTTTATTTATGTTTACTTTATGAAACCACGAACTGGATAACCCTGTATTTCATTTAATTTTCATTATTATTTATAAACTGAATTTGGCAAAAAAAATCGCTAAATTGTCATCACCACTCCACAAGCATAACATTGGAGTGGTCGCTGTTAACGTAACAGTGCTAAGAGATCATGCTGTTTACATTTTCAGGGAGAATAGCTAAAATAGGGTGTATGCGTGTGTGAGCGAGAGAGCACGAATGAGAGAATTCGACATACCCTCATCTGTTGTTTATTCAGTAAATCGTCGTGCAAAACTCGATCGATGAAATAGAGATTTTTTCCTTCACAAAATAATTCAAGAAATAGTACCAGACAGCGAGTGGAATTTGTGAGATCGACAAAACGAGAAGAAATATTTAATACGCGGACGCGTGAATGGCACAAAACAAATGAAATAATTGCTAAAATATTTGTCAAAAATAAGTGATAAATAAGAAAAATAATTGAAATAATAAAATAGAAAATTAATTAAAGAAAATAAAAGGAATGGAAACAAGAAAAACGAGCAATTGTTTTTTAATAAATAAATCCCAAAGAATTTCAATTCAGACAGCTGACGACATGTTATGTGAGAGTAGTAGTCGTCGTTGTTGTTGTTATTATTACTGTGCTGAAGAGATAAAAATGTGTGAATAATAACAGAAACAATTAGAAAACAACAACACAAACAACTTAAAGAAAAAGAGCCTAATTTGTGGTCACAGCCCTAAAAAAATAATAAAAAATCAAGTGGTGTGGTGGGGCTCTATAAAAAAAATATTCCCAAAATTAATTGAATTAAAAAAAAAAATAATAAGAAGAAAATTATAATTTTTTAGTACGCATACACACACGCACATTACCGAACACCACCGACCGAACAAAGAAAGTCAACAGCCAATAAAATTTGAGGAGAGTGTATTTGAAAAACAAATTATAAATTAATAAAATAAACAGAAAAGTGGTTTTTTTTATATTTTGCATTTCATTATTGTTGTTATGTGAGATTACGACCTGCAACAAAAACAACAACAAAACAGAAAACAAAAACAAAACAAGTGTTGAAAAGAAGTTGGACTGTTGACACCACTCAACAGCTGAGCAGTTTTTTAACAGTCAAAGTCAAGTTAAGGCGAAACAACACCACGCACAAGATATCGGAACAACAAGAAAAACAACAGCAACAACATTTGAAATATTGGATTAATTTGGCATGCAAATTTATGAGTGAGAGCAAAAAATATACATAATTTTTTGTTTAAAAAGGTATGAGTAATAGAACATTTGTTCATATACATACAAATATTAAGTAAGAACTATTTATTAAAAAAAATAAGATGGGGAAAACACATTATACAGAGAAGATAATGTTTATATATATTTAGCATGTGTTTAATTTTTTAAATACATTATCGATATGTTCATATGTATGCAGGCATGTCCGTACAGTGGAGCAGAAAAGTAATCGGCTAAACTCTAGTAAAAACGATCAGATTTTTCTGAATTTTTTTTCCAGTCGTAGGTATTTTTAATCTAATTATGAGGATATATTTTTTCTTGGGGGACGTACCCGGTTTTTTGACCCGGAAGTACGGGTACAGGGTTATACCCGGTTCTACGTATCCGATTAATAATTTTAAAGCTTATGAAAATACCTTTCCATTGAATATGAATTTCCATTTTTTTGTAGGGTCCTAAGGCCTATATATTTTGGTCCACAACAGATACAGCTGCATGTCGCACCATTTCGAAAGTGCATATTGTAGTCATTTGAGTCAGGATTGGCGAGGGACTTAATGGAGTCAAGTTCGATTTTCAGGGAGTTTTTAAAAAAAATAACCCGCATAGACGGGTACCAGTACCCGAGGTACAGAGTTATCCAATGAGCTAATGGGTCGGATTTTCACTTCAATGTAAATTTCTGCCTTTATGGGGTAAATCGGTTAGGCTTTTATCTGGAGACAATGTCAAAACTTGGACTTGTATCGAAAATGTTAAGAATGAGACTGTATTATGGCCACTGTCGTGAGTGTGTGACCAGATAAAAAATTACAAAATTTACTCCTGTAAAACGTAGATCGAGGAAGGATATACTATTGTCCAAGATGAGTAGTTGTCCTTTCATTTATACCAACCAGTGAGCGGAGCAGTATCGTCGGACGGGGCCGACCATACGACGATACCCTACACAACTACCACGGAACTCTAACTTTCTTCGGATGTTTATTTCGAGCCTGGGCAATATTTCGTGATATTTGCACCCTCTTGACCGATTAGAGATCAACAGCATCTCTTCCTTATTTTTCACACAAAAGTCAGGGTCCACTTGACCCGCTAAATATTGACCGATCTTTATCAAAACAGGCATGCTCATTCTTTAGCCCGATCCCCTTATCCATGTAAAAATTCGCGATGTTTGGGCCATAATTGCCGCCTCTGGAGCGACCAGAATATCAGGCAAAAATAAAGTTTTTGGTCAATTTCATCTCATAAATATTATTCGATCGTTACCAAAAACAACAGGGGTCTTCATAGGCCTGAACCCATCCTACATGCAACATTTCGTGAAGAAAATCTGATCGTTTTTACTAAACTAGAGTTGTTCCAAGTAATCATCTGCAAACGACGTCCGATGAAATGGAATCGATAATCCTACTACATGAGCATGAAAAGTACTATATTTGAAATAAATTTAGGGATCACTGTTAGTGCTGTTAGAGGTAATTCCTTTATCTGAAGACTATGTCAAAACTTGGACATGTATTGAAAATTTTTAAAATTCCTTAAATCGACCTTTTTATGGTCACTGTACCCGAATGTGTGATCCGACCGATAACCGAAGAGGTTACGGTCATTGTCCTGTGTGGACTTATGGGAAGAAGTGTTGCAGTAGTTGTTGGTTGCAGATGTATATTTACTGATGCCAAACCGTCTGTATAGAAGGGTTCAGCTAATGCCCATTGCTTGTTTGTTCTTTCGTGAGGGCGTCTAATCACTATCCTGAGTGTGTGTGATCCAACGGCTGGATGTGTTGTGTGAGCTGTTGGGAAGATGCATTGTTGGGTGTGTGTGATGCGGAATACTCATGAGGGCATTCTGGTTTTGTTTGTGCTTTTGGGATTACTAGACCCGAAGTATGGATCAAAACTTTGTAGGTTTGTGACATGATCGTTTGATGGGGATGGTAGACTGTATGGAAATTGGCATCGAGAGGTGTTGGTTTTGCATCTGCTTTTCATCCTCATTTAATGGTTTTTCCATTGCAAATATCCTACAGCTATTAGTTCAAATGGTAGTAGTTTCGGTTACGGAAGCTAGTTTCGAATTAGTAATTGTTGGAATATTAGCGGTTGTTCAGCGTGATGTGTGAACGACTGAAGCCAATTCCATCTATTCGTCGACTATAAAGCCGCATTCGAAGGCCCTATCTGTTCAGATGTATATAAAGCCATGTCTGCATTCGGGATTACTGCAAAATTAATACGGCTAAGGAGAATAACTTTAACTGGTACAAGGTCAGCAGTTATAATAGGAGAGGACCTTCAATGTCTGAATACTCGAACAAGGTGACAGTTTGTCGTCGAGTGATTTGTTTAACATCCTGCTGGAAAAGGTCATACGAGATGAAAATGTGAACGTATGTTACTCGCCTCCGCCGACTACATCGGTATAATTGGTCGAGCATTGCGAGTGGCAACAGCCGCCTTTGAATATAATGAAAAGAAGAAGTCTGTCAAAGTGGGTCTGGCAGCAAATGGCGAGAAGATCAAGCTGATGGTATCAACGCGCAAGACGTCGAGTAGACTCGGACCAACTGTGGAACTTTTATATACCTCGGTACGGCCATAAATATAACTAATAACATCAGCTTTGAAATCCGGAGAAGAATAGTGTTGATAGTGATGATATTATGGTCTAAGTAAGCAATTCAAGAACAAGGCCACCACTCGCAGACCAAACACACACTCTACAATACCCTGATACTACTCGAGCTGTTGTATGGATCCGAAGCATAGGTACTTACGCAAGCAGATGAGGTAGCTCTTGGAGTGTTTGAGAGAACAATTCTCCGGAATATCTAGGAACATGGGCCTTCATATTGGATGAGCGGCGCACAAGATCGACGTGGACTAATATATTATATTTTAAATATCAAACATCCTAGGAGTAGTAACAATGTATGTGCAAAATTTCAACATTTTTGTGGATGTTCCGGATTAAGCCGACGCAGCCAATAGTCTCCTGAATACTAGACACCTTCGCAGTCTCCTCGAAATTAACACCTGAAACCACATATTGCTGTTCAAAGCCCATGACATTTAACTACGATGATATTTAAGCAGTCTTTGAGTTATTATTGCCAGTACAGACATACATTAAATGTATACGAAGTGCAGGAATTAATTAGTTGTGGATTTTTCCATATTTTCAGTCGCCTGGAAACAAACAGAAACCTAAAAGTGTGTCGTAACTTTTGCACCTCACTGTAACACTGGATGAGTATAATCAAATGCTCATCCAAAATTATTTTTTATGCGTTCGTTCTCTCAACGCCGTTTATCGCATAAAGTAACAAGAAGAAGCAGCACTCGACGAAAACAAAATGTATGATCTCTTTAATGTTGTTGTTGCTGTCAATGCTTCTTCTTGGTCGTATATTATGTTTTTGGGGTTTTTTGAAGTGGAGCATTTTGCTGGCACCCTATATATGTAAGGTGTGTGTTTGTGCGTGCAAATTTGGGTATTTACTTAAGTCTTAATACGTCATCTCCTTCTACCTCTGTTAAATTATGGGTGCTCTGCTCTTTTAATTTTATTTAAATTAACATAATTTCGCTCTCTCTCTCTCTTCTTCGGAAAAGAGGGGCGTTTTACACAAATATTGGCAAATTGTTAAAAACTGGACAAAAAAAAAAAAAAAAAAATAGAAGACAACAAAAAATCATCAAAAAACTCAATGCAAATTTTGTTCGTGTGAAGGTCGTTTTTATTGTTTTTATTTTATGTTTTTAGTTTTTTATACAAAATTATGAGACATTTTTCAAAACTCTCTGAAAACATTTTACAAGAGAAGAAGAGTATTTCATGTTTTCTTATGAAAAAAATAATAATAATGAATCAACAGGTGTTTGGAAATGTTGAAAAGAATTCATTCTTTTATTGTGGGCTATAATTATGTTCAAAAAATTTGAATGAATTTAAGAAGGTATTTGTTTAAGTCAAAATATTTAAAAGCTGGTGTAGCTGCTACGAAAAGCAGAAACCATTAATGGACCTACTCTGATTTGGTCAGACAGCATGTCGTCACTGGATTAAAATACAACCGATGCTGAGTTAATTGTTAAGAGTTCATCAATGGAAATTAAGCGTGCGATAAATTTACTGTTATTGGGTAGCAAATTGGTTATAAAGACTGTTGTGTAATGAAAATATCCATATATGTAAGGAACTTAGTACCTACAAAAACTTGGGTCCGTGAGCTATTTACATGTTGAGTTGATCCTCTATACCTTACTGGCGATCTACAGAGGGTTAAAACTGATAATAAAAATGTGGTGGAAATATACCGAAATATTTCCACCATTAACGCTTTGTATGTCAGCTTCAAAACCCCCAAAATTCCAAATTATAGCCTTTTCCGTTGCATCTTACTGAACTTTCAGTCGTACAACTCTCAACCATATGTAGTTCAAACAGCACACTAAACTTAATTAAATTACCTTGCAGCATGGACTGCGATATGCGTTCAAAATATCGATGTTAATGTGCCCTGCAGTTCACACGAGGACGTACAGTTTGTTGCGTTCTTCATCGACACATGAGTCAAGTGATCCACCGCTTAGAGCGATAATTTATTTTTATTTTGTATACAGTCAAAATTGTTTTTATTGGAAAAAAAATAAAAATACACCAAAATGAATTGGAAAATATATCAATTTCTTCAATATTACTTAGCTGGCTTGTGACAGAACATTTGTTCCATAAGCCGAGCTTAAAAAAGGATTTACAAACGCGTCAGTCTTGCGCGCAGCTTTTCCAATTTGAGCGACCATGTGCCAAAATGTTCGCTTTCACTTGATTTTTCCACCTAATTCGTAGCCTTCCCCTTCTGCGTGAACCATCATAGGCTCGCTTTTATATGCCTTTGGAGCTGGGGCATCCTCATTCATTCTCACAAAATGGTCTAGCCACCGTAGTCGCTGCTGCTCGATACGATTGACTATGTCGATGTCCGCGTATAGATTGTAAAGCTCGTGGTTCATTCGACGCCGATATTCACCGTCGACGCAGATCGGCCCGTAGATCTTTCAGAAAAATTTTCTCTCAAACACAGTCCAAGAGCTGCCTAATCTGCTTTCGCAAGTACCCATGCTTCAGATCCATATAAAAACACATGTAGTATCAACGTCATGTATAGTGTGAGTTTGATCAAGTGGGAGGTGGTCTTGTTTCTAAATTGCTTACATAGACCAATACTATCCTTCTCCGAATTTCAAAACTGATATCATTAGTTATATTTATGGCAGTACTGAGGTAGATGAAATCTTTGACTACCTCAAAGCTGTAGTTTTTAAGTTCCACAGTTGGTCCGAGTCTACTGAACGTCTAGCGCGTTAATACTATCAGCTTGATCTTCTCGCCAATTACTGCCATATCAACTTTGGCAGACTCTTTCCCAATTTGTTCAAAGGTGACTGTTACCGCTCGCAATATTCGACCCATTTTATGTCGATGTCCTCGGCGTAGGCGAGAAACATATTCTGTTTGGTGTACAGAGTGTCTGTTCACCTTTGCCTCTCGTTTGACCTTTTCCAGCAGGATGTTATAAAGAGGTCACACGACAAACTGTCACATTGTCTGAATCCTCGTTCGGTATTAATGGGCTCCGAATGGTTCTTTCCGACTTTAACTGCTTGTTCATAAAAATACGAACATAATTTACATAGTGTAAATATCATTAAATATTTAAGGTAGTTCTAGTGTTAAGTACACAGAATAATATAGCCTAAGATTTCTATGACGGTCTAGCTCTTAAGTCAATTTACATTTATAATAAAATCAGAAGCGAATTAACATCTATACCCAACACTTCTCAAACACTGCATGTTAATGTTATCCTGCATAGCCGTATTATTTTGGCACGAATGCCGAACGCAGACATGGCTTTAAATACCTCTGAACGGATAGGGTTGTCGAATGCGGCTTTATAGTCGACAAATAGGTAGTATGTGTCGTTGTGTTTTTCGTGGGTCTTCTCCAGAATTTGTCGCAGAGTGAAAATCTGGTAAATGGTGGATTTGCAAGGTCTGATGCTGCATTGGTATGGTCCAATAATGTCATTGACCATTGGCTTCAGTCGTTCACACAGCTCTTTATATTCCTCTGAAGTTGGCGCATATCATTAATATCAAATTTTAAAAAATTATATATTTTATTTGGAACAATCGCTTGACATCAACATATCCGAAAATATATCGAGCGATATAGGGAAGGGAATATTGACCTCTAATCGGCAACTATATTGAAATATTGCCCAGGCTCGGAATAAAAAGCCACAGAAAGATAGAGTTCCGTGGTAATTGCGTAGGGTATGGTATGGTCGGCCCCGTCCGACTTTACTGCTCCGCCCACTGGTTTTGAGTAGCTCTATAAGACTTCCCATGGTTCGATATATTGGGGATTTTAGACGTTTTTTTGTCCGAATTGGCTATTAGCTCTAGTTTACCATGGCATAACCCGGCCTATATAAAGTTCCTTAACGACACGGATATATATATATATATAAATATATATATATAAATCTATATATAAATATATATATATATATATATAACGAAGATATAACAAATTCGGATCGGCCGGTTTTAACGACGTTTTAACTTCTTGAAAATATGTTACATATTCATTTATTTCATCGAGATAAGTCCGTATATTTAAAACAGACTCAAAGGTCTTTATTTATATAAAAAAATAAATAAATTTTGTAATTATATGATTTTTATCGGTAATTAATTTACCCGGCCTAGTCGCCCATTGATGCCAACGCCCTTTGAATCGTTGCTACAAAATTGAAATACAAACATACAAATATTATCAAGACATTAGACATATTTACCTATTCTGGCATGCGGTAATTGCATGTGTCAGTCAGTCAGTCTGCCTATGTGTGTGTGTGTTTGTTTATTTATTTTCCAATGCATTTAATTGTTTGTGTCTAGTGGCTTTGATTATCACACCCATTAGGAAATTTGATCTTGAATGATTAAATAATTTCCTGCGATTCCGATCGATCGATATAAACCAGATGCTAGCTGGATTTCATAATTATGGAACCGAAGAATTTCAATACACTTTTTACATCACAACGATTATTCCTTCACTTCCATCACCACCACTTGATGGGTATGGAGCAACCACAATTTGAAGATCAGCCATAACGAGCCAATTATAGATTGATTTTTGAATATCCATTTCATTCAGAGTCAAGATCACGTCAGGCGAATTACAAAACTTTTGTTTATTTAGATTTTGATCTTCAAAAAAACGTGGGGGGAGAGGGAAATATTTTAACACTTTTTTTTGTGTTGGCATAATAAAACATTTTTTTATCTTTTGGAAGGAGGGGGAGGGGAGGAAATTGTTTGGTAATTTGTTTAAACAATGAAATGTTACATAGAGCAAGGGTTTTCAAAAAAAAAAAATAATAATAAAATAAAATAAAAAAAAACAAGATCAACAACACAGACAATAATGTAAATATTTGAATGTTTTGGGGCGGAAGTGGACCCTTTGAAAAATCTTTGAATATTCAAAAGGAGCTGTATTTTTTGTATTAGTAATTATCGGAATATAAATTGGAAATAGATTTGTATTCTGAAAAAAATGCAATAATTTTATACAATACGGGCCCTTCATTTAACCCTTTTTTACATTTCGATTTCACACTCTTTCCCTCCCCCTTTTCCATTGCAATATACAATAACCCTTATTAGTGAATCAGCCGGGCGACGTGTGATAATTGTATACTTTTTTTCGCAGTTGTTATTTTTTATTGTTTACACATGTATATGTTATATATATAAAAAATATCTATATATGTACACATACATATTTATAAAACTGTAAGTGATAAGAGTTTGAAATCAAAAAGTCAGTATTCATGAATCATTATTGAATGTATAGCTTCGTAGAGAAGAAGACGAGAAGCTGAAAGGATTTCCAGTAAATTCGATAAACGGTTTTTACATTCGTTTTCAATATTTCCCGTTGGGGTCTAATGAATGGTAAATCAACTGAATTGTAAATAATCTGAAATCGTGTCGAATTTTAGGCCTAGATGCTAATTAATTGTGTATTTAGCAAAAAAAAAATCGCTCCGGCTAAACAAATTTCCGTTTCTATGCAAAATGAACAATTACTAAATACATTGTATTACAATTTATTTTCAAAATATTGCTTATTTTACAAAAAAAAAAAAAAAAAATAATATTGCCGGATCAATCAATCACTTATTGATTATGTTTATATATATATATATATATTTATGATTGTTAAAGTAACCCCTCACATTCATACGACTACGACTAATGTCAGACGTCTTCAAAACGTAGTTCATGATTCTGCGAAGATGGATTCTTATCGCGATTTAAATGCGTCGGTGTGGCGCCTTAATTAATAGACAATCGTTTGTTCAGTACAAATCGATTACAAAAAAAAAACCTGACTGACTAGATTCCAAAGGTTCCTCGTTTGACGAATGTCTGTCTTTTAATTGGAAAAGGACAGATATTGACAGAAAGCCTACAGGAGCTCTTTTATACATCGACTCCTATAAGAAAATATTTTTAAAAATCCACGCCACGGATATACCATGCAAAAACATTTTTAAACCAGTAAGAAAGTAGTAAAGTCAGATTGGGCCGACTATATGATACCCTTCACCACTTTCGGTATATCCTACATATGCTATGATTTCAGGGAATCTTGCCACAGACTAATTTATATTGCTTCAGTACGTTTTGTTAATCGGCCTAGCTACGGATCTTTCCACGAAGCTTAGCAACTTCATTCTAGTCCTAATTCGGTACCCTATACCAAAATTCGAGCAAATAGAAAGATATATGTGGACTTTGGTGCACCAATTACATAAAATCGGATGTATATATATATATATATATATATATATATGCGAGCTATATCTAAATCTGATCCGATTTTCATGAAACTTTGCATACATAATTCTAGACTTAATTCAGTTCGCTATGCCTAAATTCGTGCAAATAAAACAATTTCCAGGGACTTTGGTGCACCATTTACCTAAAATCGGGCGAAAATATATATATGGGAGCTTTATCTAAATCTGAACCGATTTTCATGAAACTGAGCACACATTATTATAGACGCAATTAAGTACGCTATGCCAAATTTCATGCAAATCGAAAGATATATAGGGACTTTGGTACACCATTTACCTTAAATCAGACGAAGATATATATGGGAGCTATATCTAAATCTTAATCGATTTTCAGGAAACTTAACACACCTCATTTTAGACCTAAATAATTGCGCTGTGCCAAATTTCGTGTAAATCGAAACATATATAGGGACTTTGGTGCACCAATTACATAAAATCGGACAAAGATATATACGGGAGCTATATCTAAATCTGAACCGATTTTCACGAAACTTTGCATACATCATTCTAGACTTAATTCAGTACGCTTTACCAAATTTCGTGCAAATCGAAAGATATATAGGAACTTTAGTGGACTATTTACCTAAAATCGGGCGAAACTATATATGGAAGCTATATCTAAATCTGAACTGATTTTCACGAAACTTTGTACACATCATTCTAGACTTAATTCAGTACGCTATGCCAAATTTCGTGCAAATCGAAAGATATATAGGGACTTTGGTGAACCATTTACCCTAAATCAGACGAAAATATATATGGAAACTATATATAAATCTGAACCGATTTTTTCCAATTTAAATAGGATTCGTCCTTGGGCCAAATAGGTGACGTATGCCAAATTTCATACAATTCGGATCATAAATGCGACCAATTTAACATGGTCAGACAGACGGACATGCATAACTTGACTTAGAAAGTGATTCTATGCATATTCTCAAAAGGAACCATGTGTCTATCTCGTTCCCTTTTGGCTGTTACAAACATATGCACAAAGACAATACCTTTGTACCACAGTGTGGTGAAGGGCATAAAAATAAAGGCCTATGGTCATACCTTGAAATATATGTTGTTCATATATCGAATATGTAAACAAATAAAATCTTCGGCTGGCCCGAACTTTTTATAACTTTCTTCATGAGGACATTCAAAATACGTAATATCAATCGGGACACTCATATTAACCCTTTCAGTGTTTTTATCGAATATATTCGACATTTAAAAGTACTCTCTTTCTTCGATCTTTCGGTTATCCTACGTACCGTTACTATTGATGTTTTTGTTTTTGCAGAAAAATAGACGAAACTGGCCGAGGGTTAAAATGACAATTGCTATTTTTTCTAAACTATGTCCCTTTATATGATTTTAAATACAAAATTTTAGATTTTTATTCCAACAACATTTTTCTTTAACACTGAAAGGGTTAAGGCTATGCCACCTTAAATTTCTGCAGGAGAAATGGGGCCTATACAAAACCGTGAACTGATATTTATTATGAGAACTAAATATACAGTATGTCGCCGATAGATATGTATTCTATGGTCTTGGGAATTACATACAGATTTTATTATTCGATTCCTCTAAGGTATATGTTTTCATTAAAGAGGCTTCGGATTTGATGTTGATCAAAACGGATATTCAATTTGCTTTAAATTAAATTTGCAAGTTTATAAAAGATTGACTTTTGTGGGCGAGGTACCAATGTGTCTCAATTTTCGGACTTGATGTCGGTTTGGTAACGATAATTTGTTGTGCAAAGTTTGGTTCAAATTGGATAATCCGTTAGGATGATATTGAAAAGTTATTTTTCAGTAAATTCTAACCATTTTGTGTGGGAGGTACCAGAAGGAGGGGACCGATAATCCACATTTTCGAATTTGAACAAAGTTAGGAAGAAATATTACGATGTAAAAAGTTTCCATGAAATTTATTACTCTCTTCGAAAGTTATTGTGCGCACCATTCATCTAGACAGACATACGATCATTTGTAAATCGACACAAAATTGTCTGAAAAAGATTTTGTCCAAAGTAAATCCTATATACGTAGAAAATTAAGGGTACCGTAATATATAGGCTATAGCAATACTTGGATCGGCTTCGATCATTTCAGGTATGACGATTTGACATGCAATGGATATCCAAAATATCAAAATTGATCCAATTCTTGAAAATACCTAATAATGGAATATCTTCCCTGAATTCTGGAATACTATTTCGGAAGAGCACCAAAAATATGAGCCAATTCGATTGAAAATTGTAGCCAAAATCCTCAAATACCGAATAATACCACCATATGGGGGAGGGTATAAAAAGAATTCTAAATTTACATCAAAATACTGGATATAGGACTATAACGTTTTGTCTTTGTCAAAGTAACGCCTAATTTGTGGTAGGGCATTTTCGTTCTTGAAGCGTTTCGATTCGCAAACCAACGGAACTAGGTCATTCATTTAGTTCGATAGTTCATTTTAATTCAATCTTTCATTGGTACAAGTTAGTTAATTCGGTCAATATGGCTGAAAGGTCTAGAACTAGACGAACGAGAGTAGAAATGAATGACGGGAGAAAAAGAAACTAGATGAAGCAAAGGAACGTACCTAGTACCGATCATTCCTTTTGCAGAACAATTCCTTTGAACTACTTCATTCCTCACAACTCTAGTGGCTGGAAGAAATTTCTATAGGCTCATATGAACCTATTGAACATTAAAAATATAATATTTTTTATCTACTCGTAATAATACTTTCACCAGCTACTGTATGCCCATGTTGCACTGTATTAATACAAATTTATTTCATTTGGCATCATGCACTTGACATGACACCAACAAATTGATTTGATGAAATTGAACGATTATAGATTGGCACTAACCAATTAAGATGTTTGAAAATAAGTAATAATTTGTATTGAAATGCATTCTCACAAATTGCAAGATAAATAGAAGCAAACTTTTTAAAATTTGTTTATAAAAAAGCGTAATTTTGAATTTTGTTTTAATCGGAAACACGTTTATGGTGGGCAGCAAAAAATTTAAACAAAAACACTCAATAAAAAAGGTTTTGCAATTTTTTTTTTGCAAACAAATTTACAGCCCACTGATAAGGGTTTTTTATTTTTTATTATTGTGAGACATATGGTGAAATTGTCGGTTGGAGGGGTTGATGTGTAGGGTAAGGAGGCAATTGCATTTAGCTGCCGTAGACTTGGCATATTACGACGACAAGTTTAATTGTTAAACGTGTCCAGTGTTTAGCAGGGTTGTCATGAGATAATTATGATATCAGCACTTAAATAAAGGGAATATTGAGGTGATATTGAAAAATTAAAACCTATCAAAAAGCATGTATTTTTGAAAAAATATTTTTCCTAGCTCTACCAAGAGGCAAAGTGGTTTTAAACATTTTTTTCTAAGGATTTTTTTCAAAATATTTTGAATGTCTGTCAATAGGCGTGGATTTTTTAAATATGTTTTAGAGGTCTGTCAAAAGGCTTGGGTTTAAAAACAATTTTTTTGAAGCCATAACCATAGGCGTGGATTTTTTTTTTTAATATTTTCCCAACATAAATTCTGTATGGCAACTCTGCTTATTCTTTAGTACAATTATGCATATCTGAAACGCCACCGAACACTGGATGTCGTATTAATTTACACATCTTAGTAAACGTAGAAGCAAATTATGACAATGAGAAACTGCGGAGCTAAGTAGGCGTTAGTTATTCAACGACCACAAATGGCAGCTCACAATTGCTCGGGCGTATGTCATATTTCTGAGATGATATTTACATCTCATAACGACAATAAATTAACAACAACCACTTGTAATTAGTTATTTCCATTTTTTTTGATTTGGATGTAAATGTTTTACGACGAAATTCTTTTAATGACAAATTTGAATTTGTGCGAAATTGTTTTCTTCTCAAAAATTCAACCGATTGTAAAGATTTTGAGGAAATGAGTTATGAAATCGTTTTCTACATATGGCGGATTTCTTATATATATCATCGGAACCCTACGACAAAAGTTTAAAATATTCTACCAGGAAATAATTTACGATCAGCATTATAATTTTCGGTTACCCAAATACGATAAGGGTCTAGAAGTATGAGTCGGTGTTCATCCCATATTGGTTCGACTCGAAAGCACCCCTTGTCCCGATAATAATATATATCAGGAGTGTCGCAGCATATAGGGCAACCCTGCAGAGGGAAGCAATGGGAGAGAGAACTATCGGAGAAAAGGAGAGGGGAGAAACGTATTTTCAGAAAAAAGAACAAGAAAAACGTGAACGTGAGCAAATCGAGATTTAGAATGAAGTCAGAAAATTTTACCAACGGGGAAAACACCGAACCGAAAACTTTGGTGCAGGCACATCCTTCTGTAGAGAAGAAGACAAATACAGACAGTGTGCTGAGGATCTGGAAGGAGCATTTTGAAAAACCTCTGGTATCAATTAGCAGCGGTGAAGAGGATATCCCAGAACCAATAATAGATGATGCTATAGAGTCAATTGGCTGAAGAATAATAAAGCAGCAGGTACCGATGGGTTACAAGCCGGACTATTCAAGACTGGTAGTCAGATGCTGGTAAGGAGCATGCACCAGCTGAATAGTACAATTTGGCTAGAGGAAAGCATGCCCAATGATTGGAACCTCAGCATCATGTGTCCCGTGCACAAAAAAAGGAGACAAGACGATATGTGCCTACTATAGAGGAATAAATCTCCTTCCTATCGCATATAAAGTGCTATCCAGCGTACTGTGTGAACGACTGAAGCCAATGGTCAATGATATTATTGGACCATACCAACGCGGCTTCAGACCTGGTAAATCCACCATTGAACAAATTTTTACTATGCGCCAAATCCTAGGAAAAAAACCCACGAAAAACACATCGACACATTCCACCTATTTGTCGACTATAAGGCCGCATTCGACAGCCCCATCCGTTCAGAGGTCTATAAAGCCATGTCTGCAGGATAACTTTAACTGGCACAAAATCAGCAGTTAAAGTCGGAAAGGACCTCTCGGAGCCCTTTAATACCGAACGAGGATTCAGACAAGGTGACAGTTTGTCGTGTGACCTTTTTAACATCCTGCTGGAAAAGGTCATTCGAGAGGCAAAAGTGAACAGAAATGGCACTTTGTACACCAAATACCTATATACCTTGGCACCGCCATAAACAAAACGAATGACATCAGTTTTGAAATTCGGAGAAGGATAGTGATGGCCAACAGCAAACAACTCAAAAGCAAGGCCACCTCCCGCCAGACCAAACTCACACTCTACAAGACGCTGATACTACCCGTGCTGTTATATGGATCTGAAGCATGGATACTTGCGCAAGCAGATGAGGCAGCTCTTGGAGTGTTTGAGAGAAAATTTCTCCGAAAGATCTATGGGCCGATCTGCCTTGACGGTGAATATCGCCGTCGAATGAACCATAAGTTATACCAGCTACTATCGGACATCGACATTGTTAGACGTATTGAGCAGCAGCTACTTCGTTAGCTAGGTCATGTTGTGAGAATGGATGAAGATGCCCCAGCCCAGAATGCATATAATGGTTAGATGGTTCACGCAGAAGGGGAAGGCCACGAATAAGATGGAAAGACCGAGTGGAAGACAACATTGCCGAATATGGTCTTTCAAATTGGAAAAACTGCACAAAAGACCGACGCGCCCAGAAATTTTTTTTAAGCTCGGCTCATGGAACGAAAGTTCTGTCACAAGCCAGCTAAGCAAGCAAGGTTCGACTCCACTGTCCTGGTCTTTTGTAAATTACTTTAATAACATCCGAAACCAAAACCTACAATAGAAAGTGACAATTATTTAATAAAAATTTTCAATTGTACAACAAAACCACAAATCCTCCACATTTTTCCCATTGGTTAATTCAGTTTTGATTCATGCTCACACACAAATGCAATCAAATTATTTTATTTGCTTAATTTCATCATATATTTTATATTTGCTATTAAAAATAAAAAAATACAAAGTCATACGATCAATTGACAGCTAGACCGGCAGCCACTAAGCCAGCCAGCACCCAGAGCAGCACACATTCATCCAACCATACATCGGTCACACATAAAATCTGGATGTTTTTGCTTACAAGGAAGTTGTGTTGTTCGCAAATTGGAATACAACAGCTTTGTCAGAAGACTTTTGTGCCGACTCGACAGACCGGGTGTGGGTAGTGGTATTATGCGTATCAAATTCTCTACGACTTAAATTTCAATTGAAATAAATTCTTTCTTGATTTAAATTTTTTTACTTACAAAAAAATATTATTTTCTTCATCTTCATATAATGACGGATTTTTGTTATGAATTGTGCGAGAGAAAAAAACATAAAACACCGTGTAAATGAAAGGAATTTGTGGCGTGATATGCGGGTGTGATGTGAATATTAGGGTGGGTGGGGTTTACAAATATATGTTTTGTTGAAGATGCAATTAAGAGATCTGACAGATCATTAAAATTTTGCAATTTTTCATTTTCGAATCTCTCCCTTTACAATTTACAATTTTTTAAATAGTAAAATGTTTCAAACATTTTCCCATCCACCCTAATGTTACACTTTTTGTTTTTCAATAACAAGCAAGCCACTAAATGATCTTTTGTTATGAACTGTTTATTTGTTTTTTTTTTGTATTTTAATTTTCTTATACGATATAGCATTGTATTTAAACAAAAGCATTTCAATATTTATTGTAAATTTATATTCTCAATTAGATAAGTGTAAAGAAGAGAATGAATTTGAATGAAATTACACACGTCATCGTCATAATATGGGCCCATATACCGATCGATCGACCAACCAATAGAGATGTGTCAAAATCAAATAGATAAATATTTTATCATTATTATTTAAAATATATAAGTTTTATATCAATCAAAATTAATTGTGAAATTGTAATCAACATTTCAAGGTGATGCGCATTACCTTTTTAATAAAATAAATACTTTTTACGGAACCACAAAAATGTTTTTATACACATTTAATTGAATAAAAATCAAGCTCAACCGGTTTGCATCAGCATCCGAAAAAGTAATTCCGATTCAAGTTCAATAAAGTTCATGGAACAAGTGAGAACAGGTTGCAGTCAGAGATCACAAAAATGGTGATAATAATGTACAAATAAATGCCTAATGTTGCAAATAAATTGTCATGGCAAATATAAGTGTAAACATTTCAAGTCATTGAGAATTGTCTCCTTTATGAATATAATTAATGGTCTTTTAAACGATTTGGATTCAAAAGCTGCATATAAATAAATGTAATTAAATTAAATTAGTGTTCAAAATTGATTTATGATTTCTTAGAAGATGATTTTAAGAAATCCAGTGGCATTTGTTTAAAAAAGAAATATTGGAAACAACAATTTGCCAAAATTAAGACAAATCGATAGCCGGGAATATTAAAAAAAATTTAAATATTCCATCTACATTAAAAAACTCTTCTTGAAAATCTTAAAAAAGCGTTCATTGAAAATGACAATTAAAACCAGTAAAGGAAGTAGTAAAGTCGGACGGGGCCGACTATATGATACCCTTCACCACTTTGGGTATATTCAACAGATGAATTCTAACAGACGTTGCATTTTTGAAGACCAGTAAAGTGGAATTGGTTCCATAAACATGCCTTTCTGCAAACTATACTACATTTTTCATTTGGTCGGAAAAAATTATGTAAATCAATTTAAAGCAAATATCAATCGAAGGACACCCGTTGATTATTTGGATAAACATCTGATAAACATGATGAGTTTGGTGTAGCTACTATATCTAAATCTGAACCAATTTCAATGAGACTTGCCAGAGATTAATTTATATTACCTACAGTTCATTGTACAAAATTGTGTGATCATCGGACAAACTTTGGGTCTTTAGTGCACAATTTACATAAAATTGGAAGAAAAAATATATAGGAGCTATATTTAAATCTGAACAGATTTACACGAATCTTAAACCACATCATTCTAGGCTTAATTCAGTACACCATGCCAAATTTTGTGGAAATCGAAAGATATAAAGGACTTTGGTACATCATTTACATTAAATCGTACGAAAATATATATGGGAGCTATATCTAAATCTGAACCGATTTTCACGAAACTTAACACACATCACTCTAATCTTAATTCAGAAGGCTGTGCCAAATTTCGTACAATGCAAAAGAAATATAGTGTGTTTCGTGCACAATTTACCTTAAATCGGACGAAAATATATATGGGAGTTATATATAAATCTGAACCGATTTTCACCAAACTAAACACACATCATTCTAGACCTAATTCATTACGCTGTGCCAAATTTCGTGCAAATCGAAAGATATATAGGGACTTTGGTGAGAGACTTTGTTACACCATTTTCCTTAAATCGGACGAAAATATATACGGGAGTTTTATCTAAATCTGAACCGATTTTCACGAAACTTAGCACACATCATTCTAGGCTTAATTCAGTACGCTGTGCCAAATTTCGTGCAAATCGAAAGATATTTAGGGACATTAGTGCGCCATTTACCTTAAATCGGACGAAAATTTATATGGGAGCTATATATAAATCTGAACCGATTTTTATGAAACTTAGCACACACCATTCTAGGCTTAATTAAGTATGCTGTGCCAAATTTCGTGCAAATCAAAAGATATATAGGGACTTTGGTGCACCATTTACCTTAAATCGGACGAAGATATATATGGGAGCTATATCTAAATCTTAATCGATTTTCAGAAAACTTAACACACCTCATTTTAGACCTAAATAATTGCGCTGTGCCAAATTTCGTGTAAATCGAAACATATATAGGGACTTTGGTGCACCATTTACCTTAAATCAGACGAAGATATATATGGGAGCTATATTTAACCATGTGTCTATCTCGTTTCCTTTTTCCTGTTACAAACATATGCACAAAGATATAATACCCTGTAACACAGTGTGGTGAAGGGTATAAAACTGGTATCTTTGTAAATTGTCTTTCTAACGAAATATCAATTCAAGACACTTAGGTTAGGACCTTTGTATCGGTACTATGTTTACATATATTGACACTTTTCCCCACCAATAATTGGCTTTGTTGATTTGTTGATCGTTCATGAGATGACTCTCTTTTGACGTATTTTGTTTGATTTTTTGTTGGCAATAAAAATATCGGTTCAACCGAATATACTTGTTAATTTTTTTATTATTTATTTATTTTTTGTAATATTTATTTATATTATTTACTAATGTTAAGTTGTTTGTATTATCTGTTAACCACCTGTTAATATAACAGCTGTAATACACTCTTCTAATTATTTTCTTTTGCAATTGTTTTGCCCATTTGTTTATTTATTTTCTCTCTCTCTCTTCTCTTTTCATGTTTTTTTAACTTTCCTCGATCTCACATAAAATCAAATGGTGGGCAAAAAAATATCAACTCTCCCCCAATTCCTTGGATATGTCGTTCTCCCCAATTTTTTGCGGTTATTCATTGATAAAAAAACAGTTAGCTGAGTGTGTGCGAGAGAGAGAGAGCAAAGGAGCGGAGAACAAAAATCACCGTCGTCGTCGAATACAAAACAAAAACAGATCGTTGCTCAAGTCATTTTGGCAAACTGTTGACAACTTTCAAGGTTGGGCCATCGGGTTCTGAACGACCAACTCAGAAAAAAATAATAAAAACAAAAACATTTAAACGACGCGTTACGACGTTTGGTAGTTTGTACAATACGTTGTTGTACTTTTCGTTAAAGTTTCCGGTTTACCGGGTTCCTGCCGCCGCGTTATGACTTCGCAGCAATGCATTTGCATCAAACGGTTCCTAATTGTCGGCATCGGTTTTCTGTCGATCCTGGCCGGTGTTTATTTGTATGTCAATTGGATAGCAATGTTTACGGAAATGCGTGGAAAGGTAAGTGAATTAGTGGTTGGGGGAAAAAAGCAGCCAAGTGAATGTCAAGTGGAAAACATAACACACAAAAAGCAGAACAAGATGTGGATTATGTGCAAAATGTGTACAAAGTGTTGGAAAACAACTTGTCATTTGTTTTAATTTTTCAAGAATTTTATTGTGATTTTTTTGAGGTTTCCATTTATTGTTGCTTTACCTTTATCTAATCTCTGATCGGTCGCTGGTGAAATTTAGAAAGAAAAAAATTTGATGATAACCAAGTTTTTTGTTTCCGAACTGTTTAGTCTTAGTGTCAGTCAGTGCTGGTATTTAGAACACTGAAGTGTAATGAAAATGATGAAGAACGAAATTAAAACAGCAAAAAGGTATTGCGCAAAATAAAATAAACAAACAAACAAATTTGAACAAAATTTTGCAGTACAATGAACTTTTTTAAGGGTCCATAAAAATTCACAATATTATGTGACAAAGGGTATCTTTTTTGTTGCTAACGATTTAAACGTGTTCAGTCATGTCATAAAAATTAAAAGTAATTATAACAATAAAAAAATTAAAAGTAATTATAACAATAACTAAATTGATCTGAGGGTTGAAGGTTCATATTTTTTTTTTTGGATTTTAGATGTCAGACAGATTAATTGCCAATTAAAGTCTAACTATTTTTTCTAACTGTCTCTACATAAATGTTTTCCAATGCCATGGGTCATAGTCATTTTAGTGCAAGAACCAAGTTCCACCTTGGGTCTGATAATGACTTTGTAAATACAAGAGGCGGCTGGGAACCATGGTTAAACAGAAAATTAAATTCAATGGCTCGCCAGCCTCATTTATAAATGTCTCTACTACAAACTATACCTATTTGTATACCCTTCACCACACTGTGGTCCAGGGTATTATGTCTTTGTGCATATGTTTGTAACAGACAAAAGGAAACGAGATAGACCCATAGGTTCCTTTTGAGAATATGCACAGAATCACTTTCTGAGTCGATTTATGCATGTCCGTCTGTTCGTGTTAAATTGTAAACAAATTACAGGTCGCATTTATAATCCGATTTGGATGAAATTTGGCACAGCTCATTTGTTTGGACTAACCCTATTGAAATTGGGAAAAATCGGTTCAGACTTAGATATAGCTCCCCTATATATTTTCGTCCGATTTATGGTAAATGGTGCACCAAAGACCCTATATATCTGTCGATTTGCACGAAATTTGTGTATAACGTACTGAATTGAGCCTAGAATTATGTCTGCCAAGTTTCGTGAAAATCGGTCCAGATTGAGATATAGCTTCCATATATTGTTTCGTCCGATTTCATGTAAATGGTGCACCAACGTCCCTATATATCCTTCGATTTGCACGAAATTTGGCCAAGAAAATTGATCCAGATTTATATAAATATCTCCCATATTTTGTTTCGTCTGATTTCATGTTAATGGTGCACCAAAGTCCCTATATATCCTTCGATTTGCACGAAATTTAGCATAGCGTACTGAATTTTCTCCAGAATGATGTGCGCCAAGTTTCGTGAAAATCGGTTGAGATTTAGATATAGCTCCCTTATATAGCATTTCCACATTAAATGAAACCTTTTACAAATTAAATGAACCCTTTTCCAAATTAAATGAAACCTTTTCCAAATTAAATGAAACCTTTTCCAAATTAAATGAAACCTTTTCCAAATTAAATGAAACCTTTTCCAAATTAAATGAACCCTTTTCCAATTGAAATGAAACCTTTTACAAATAGAATGAAACTTTTTCCAAATTAAATGAAACCTTTATTCTTATCTAAGGAAATATAATATTTGCAGTAATTTTAAACCAATATTTGAAAATTAAATCAAAGAATATTAACAAATATAGTTGTATGGCTATGTAATTAAAATAAATATTCTTTAATTCGGTGTGATTTCATTTAATAACTTTACTAAATAAAACTAAAAAAATAGTAATACGAACTGGGGTATTTCTTGACATTTATTGACAAGGTAACTGATTATCTTAATGAAGAGGTTTCCGACTTGCATGTCCATAACGTAGTTAGAATTAACTTGTCGAGTAAGCTGTTGAATACTTCGCTCGATTACATCAACAATGTTATGTTCCATTGAAACGTCACACAGCTCAGCTCTTGTACATAATTTTATTTTTAAAAATGCTTTTTCGATTGGATTTACCATTGGAGTATAAGTCGGTAAGAATTTAAGGTTGCATCTTTTGGATTCGATCAAAGTTTTTTATGTCATGTCGCTTGTGTATTTGAGCGTTATCCACTATCAAGAACGAATTTTCCAGCTCTGGATTGATTTCCTCCAAAAGACTTTCTATAAATAATTTAAATCTGTCTGCATTGACACTGGAATCAGAAATGATTGTGTGATTGGGGTATCCCCAATATTCATTGATCGTTATTGGAGTATCCATTTTGTAAAGTCTTGAGCATATTTTTGTCTCAAGCCTAATGTTGTGGAGTCATTCATTTAGTAGTGTTTTGTATAGGTAGCCATACACAATTAAATAATTATGAGCTAACCTGATTTTAGCTCGGGAACCTCTGATAATAGGGAATCTGAAGGAGAATCTATAACCTCGCCAAGTATTGCAAATGGAAATGCTCCAGAACCTACCGAAGCTACATCTACAAGACCCCGAAACAATTTGGGTCAGTATAACAAAATAATATAAGACATGCAATTTTTATTATGTAAATTGTATGAAGAGTGTAGAACAATTTCCGAGACTGCAAATTTAACCTGCATAAAAATAAATTCAGCACAAGCATTAATAAGAAGATACAAAAAAAATTCTGGAAGGAAAATAAGCGTGGAGGAAATATAACTAAATTTTTGACACCACAAGTTTTAAGTCTGATCGCGTTATAGAAAGTCAACCTTAAATTACCCTCAAAGCCATAAAAACTAAACTGTTGAGAGAAAATGATATAAATATTTCCACAAGCTCCATAGAAAATGGATTACGGAAATTAAAAATTACGTTGCAGATGGCCTCTAGTGAAATAGAACGAATGAATGACTCCAGAACATTAGGCTTGAGACAAAAATATGCTCAAGACTTTACAAAATGGATACTCCAATAACGATCAATGAATATTGGGGATACCCCAATCACACAATCATTTCTGATTCCAGTGTCAATGCAGACAGATTTAAATTATTTATAGAAAGTCTTTTGGAGGAAATCAATCCAGAGTTGGAAAATTCGTTCTTGATAGTGGATAACGCTCAAATACACAAGCGACATGACATAAAAAACTTTGATCGAATCCAAAAGATGCAACCTTAAATTCTTACCGACTTATACTCCAATGGTAAATCCAATCGAAAAAGCATTTTTAAAAATAAAATTATGTACAAGAGCTGAGCTGTGTGACGTTTCAATGGAACATAACATTGTTGATGTAATCGAGCGAAGTATTCAACAGCTTACTCGACAAGTTAATTCTAACTACGTTATGGACATGCAAGTCGGGAACCTCTTCATTAAGATAATCAGTTACCTTGTCAATAAATGTCAAGAAATACCCCAGTTTGTATTACTATTTTTTTACAGCCTGTTTTTCTATTTCGAACGAAAATCATTGCGAAAGAAAATAACTCACTCACTTTCGTTTAAAAAAGCGTTCATGTATTTCGAAAGCTATCGTTCGTTTGCCGTTACGTATACCATTCGAAAAACTACTAAATTAAATGTAAAGTTTTACAACAATGTTCAATAAATGAGAGTCAAATGGGAAATGAGAACAAACTACACAAATACAATCACACATTTGAATATAAAAAAATGTCAAATGGAAATTTTCAGTATTTGTGAGAATTGTGTACAATTTTATTTTACAAAAACATGAATAAAAAACCCAAACGATACCTATAAAACATGTTCCAAAAATTTTTATTTTGTTTAGAGACTGTGTTGTGTGAAAGTCCTTGAAATTTTGGTACATAGTTCGCGATTTTGCAATTGATTCGATAGCTATAAAGCAAGTGAGTGAATTTGACATTCTCGTTCGAAGGAATTTGACATTCTCATTCGAACCCAACTTTTTAGAGAAAAAGTATACGTTTACGGGTTCTTTCGAGTTGCTTATCGTTCGACTTCTTTTGCCTGTAAACAGTTTTTATATAAACCAAAATTGATTTTCTTTCGGATTGAAAGCGAAAGAAACCTTTCTTTCGAAATACATAAACAGGCTGTTAGTTTTATTTAGTAAAGATATAAAATAAAATCACACCGAATTAAAGAATATTTATGTTAATTACATAGCCATACAACTATAGTTGGTAATATTCTTTTTTAATTTTCAAATATTGATTTAAAATTACTGGAAATATTATATTTCCTTGGATAAGAATAAAGGTTTCATTTAATTTGGAAAAAGTTTCATTCTATTTGTAAAAGGTTTCATTTCAATTGGAAAAGGTTTCATTTAATTTGGAAAAGGTTTCATTTAATTTGGAAAAGGTTTCATTTAATTTGGAAAAGGTTTCATTTAATTTGGAAAAGGTTTCATTTAATTTGGAAAAGGGTTCATTTAATGTGGAAATGCTATATTATAGATTGATTTTAAGTTATTGGCTCACCAAGGAACCAATAGGCTGATAGGAACAAAACGTACTGAATTTAGTATTTCAAGTTTCGTTGAAATCGGTTCATATTTGGATATAGCTTCCATATATATTTTCGCCCGATTTTAAGTAAATTGGGCATCAAACTCCTCATGTTAGTCAGATTGACATCAAATTTTGCACAACGTACAATCAAGAACGTAGTTTCTAGAAGTACAGACATAGCCCAACGGATGACCTATTTATATTTGTTTGAAGTCGATTTACATACTTTTGTCCCATTGTAAAAAAAGAATGACATGTTTATGGATAAATCTAGGTAGATTCACATTTAGATAAATATCACATATTTTATTTCATCCAATTTCATGTTAATAGTCCTGTTTAATATACCCATAGAGGTGAAGGGTATCATATAGTCGGCCCAGTCCGACTTTACTACTTTCTTTACTGGTTATTCTTGTGTTCGAGCAGTTCCCTTATGCATTATGGACCTGAGCACTAATAACCATCATAGTCACATGGATTGAAATCCGGGTTAACGGGCTTAAAATCGGTCGGGATTAATATCATGCGGGCCATGTAAAAACTTCAACGTACATTCAGCATTTTCTAGAGAGTTTTTATCGCTTGAAAACCCGAAATAAAAAACAAACGAAAAACAGTGCCAGTCTGTGTTGCCGACAGATGTAGTACGGTTAGCGGGAGTCTTCGGCTTTTATTTTTTCGATATAAGTTTTGTTGATCAAATCAGTTATTCAATTCGAACAAAATTAAATTTACAAGTTTATAAAATATTGACCCTTTGACCAGAAGGAGAGGGCCGACGGGTCCCACCTTTGAATTTAGTGGGGGTTTGGTAAAAAAAATTGGTTGTGCAAAATTTGATTCCAATCCTATATTCAATTCGCCTGATATTGGATTTATAAATATTATAAATCCAATATCAGGCCGACGGGTCCCACCTTCGTGCTTGATCTAGGCTGGGTAATGATAATAGGTTGTTTTGGTTCAAATCAGACATTGGATTTATAAATTTCGAAAATGTTGATCCTTTGTGGTGGAGGTACCTGAACGAGTGGACCAGTGGGTTCCATCTTTGGATGTGATCTAGCCATAGTAAATATAATAGGTTTGGTTTAAATGATGACCATTTTGTGGGGGAGAGACGAGAAGGAGTGGATCCATCTTCAAACGTTAACTATATTTGGAAGAAATATTACAATGTACAAAATTTGAATCAAATTGATTACTCCCTTTGAGAGTTATAGTGCATAACAGCCAGACGGCCGAACGGACATTTGTAAGTCGACTCAAAATTGTCTGAAACAGATGTGGTCCAAAGAAACATTGTGTCTTAAAGCAATATATCGATGAGACACATTTTTGTCGCAGCAAGGTGTATATACCCTCATTTGCAATATGGCTAATATGACGTAATCTATAATGAAAATTTCCTGAAAGGACAAAGGACATTCTTCCTTGGAAAATTCGAAGGGCAAATTTTTGTCCTATAAGTTAGAGAATCAAGGACCTTCCATCTACCAACATTCTCGTCTCATGGGCTATGTCAATAAATGAACCTACGTTGAATATTTTTAAGCAGATTTATATCCTTTGAGAGCCTCAAATTCCACATTTATTGGAAAAACCGAAAATCTGTCAATAAATGGACCTACATTGACATTTTTCTGCCAGGAGGACTACCAGATTCATCGGTTTTATCACGTCTTATATTGTATGCTTCTACTAATTACGAAAATTCCCTATGATACACTATATCTTTTATAACGTATCGATCGTTCGACAAAACCTTGTGAATAACATAGGGTCCCTTTGAATTTAGGCAATAATTTCCTGTTTACCCCTACAGTGGTGTTCACGTTCGGAATCACTACAAAATCTCCTACTTCAAATGAGTTGACTTACATCCCCTTTCTCTTTAGCCATTTTTTCAGTATAATATTTCGACCTCGCAGTGGAGTCTCCAGCCCAAAAACAATTATTAATTATAGTCCATCGAATTATATAAATCCATGACTATGCAAATAATTCGGGATATGATAAAAAGAGGACCTATATGGAACATGTTCTTATTCTGTTAAAATATTCGATGATCAGAATTTCTATATAGCCTTTGCTTAGTATTTTTATTGCCCACTATAAAACAAATAAAAAAGTCACTAAGTTCGGTGTGTTCGAACTGGTTTACCCTCTACCAGTTAGTGGGCATTCAAAATGCCTTTCATCAGTCGGTAGCTTTATTAGGTCTGAATATTAAATAATCTCCACCCGTTATTGCATTATGTGATGTGTTTAAGCTCTAATGTTTCAAATTATAGACACTCAGGTTGGAAAACTAGGGTAGGAATTTCAACATACCGTGAGGCATTTGTGTGTGGGATATTTCAAAACATTAGCCTATATGAAATATTTTCTGGAAAGAAGTTTTTATTAACCACAAATTCAATATACCAAATTATAGTTCCGTTTCAGATCCTAAAAGTATATATTAAATTTTAGAAGTATTGTAAGTTTTTACTCGAAAACCGTTCCTGAACCCACAAAACTGGCAAAACATTGAACCATATTTAAGAGAACACAAAACAAAATGGCGTTCTCTTTGTAAACTTTTTACTCGAAAAATTTGTCCGAGTAAAAATGATTAACAGGAATGCCAACTTCTGATTGGCTGTTATGTTGATTTTGAAGTATTGCCATCTAATATTGCTATTATAAAATTCGCATATGTATTTTCCAAATTATTTCGAGGCACTACAAACGGAATGACATCACCAGCAACTTGTGGTGGAGAGTACCAAAATGTATGTTGTTATTAAACATTGTCGCATAGTGTTATCAGCATAAAACTTCTTATGATTCACTGCTAATCCAAGCTATTAATCGCCTTATCTGGAGATCTAAAAAAAGTGTGTAGTATGTGTGTCATGTGTCACTGGAGACAAAACAAATCATTTTTTTATTTATTTTTACTACTATTAGAAATGACGTATAAATATGTAGTATATGATCCAATTCTGGGATATATTTATAAATATAAAACTCATTTATAAAGATAGAAAATTTCAAAATTATTTAAAATAAAAAAATAAGGAAGTAATATTTTCTTATTGAGGACAAAATACCTCCAAGTAAAGGGTGATTTTTTTGGGGTTAGGATTTTCATGCATTAGTATTTGACAGATCACGTGGGATTTCAGACATGGTGTCAAAGAGAAAGATGCTCAGTATGCTTTGACATTTCATCATGAATAGACTTACTAACGAGCAACGCTTGCAAATCATTGAATTTTATTACCAAAATCAGTGTTCGGTTCGAAATGTGTTTCGCGCTTTACGTCCGATTTATGGTCTACATAATCGACCAAGTGAGCAAACAATTAATGCGATTGTGACCAAGTTTCGCACTCAGTTTACTTTATTGGACATTAAACCAACCACACGAATGCGTACAGTGCGTACAGAAGAGAATATTGCGTCTGTTTCTGAGAGTGTTGCTGCAGACCGTGAAATGTCGATTCGTCGCCGTTCGCAGCAATTGGGTTTGTGTTATTCGACCACATGGAAGATTTTACGCAAAGATCTTGGTGTAAAACCGTATAAAATACAGCTCGTGCAAGAACTGAAGCCGAACGGTCTGCCACAACGTCAAATTTTCAATGAGTGGGCCCTAGAAAAGTTGGCAGATAATCCGCTTTTTTATCGACAAATTTTATTCAGCGATGAGGCTCATTTCTGGTTGAATGGCTACGTAAATAAGCAAAATTGCCACATTTGGAGTGAAGAGCAACCAGAAGCCGTTCAAGAACTGCACATGCATCCCGAAAAATGCACTGATTGGTGTGGTTTGTACGCTGGTGGAATCATTGGACCGTATTTTTTCAAAGATGCTGTTGGACGCAACGTTACGGTGAATGGCGATCGCTATCGTTCGATGCTAACAAACTTTTTGTTGCCAAAAATGGAAGAACTGAACTTGGTTGACATGTGATTTCAACAAGATGGCGCTACATGCCACACAGCTCGCGATTCTATGGCCATTTTGAGGGAAAACTTCGGAGAACAATTCATCTCAAGAAATGGACCGATAAGTTGGCCACCAAGATCATGATTGACGCCTTTAGACTATTTTTTGTGGGGCTACGTCAAGTCTAAAGTCCACAGAAATAAGCCAGCAACTATTCCAGCTTTGGAAGACAACATTTCCGAAAAAATTCGGGCTATTCCGGCCGAAATGCTCGAAAAAGTTGCCCAAAATTGGACTTTCCGAATGGACCACCTAAGACGCAGCCGCGGTCAACATTTAAATGAAATTATCTTCAAAAAGTAAATGTCATGGACCAATCTAACGTTTCACATAAAGAACCGATGAGATTTTGCAAATTTTATGCGTTTTAAAAAAAAAGTTATCAAGCTCTTAACAAATCACTCTTTAGTTGTATCACATCTATTATTTGCGATAAGATATTTCGAGGTTTAAAATTCTGGAAAATATGTCTGCTACAGAATTGCAAAAATGTATTCAGTTTTACTATTTTCTTCGATAGTTTACAAGAAAGAAAAGAAAATGATCGTAATTAAATTTTTTTCATTTTTGCAGGCTCTTAACACCTCTACCTTAAATCTAGACCTGATTTTGTTTATGCTATTAAAAATAAATCCCCCTGTAAGCTAGTGTAGTGCGATGGCAATTGAAGTCATATGCTCAGTCTGGCGGATATCAGTTATCAGTTAATACGTATTTTTTGTTTTGTTTTCATTTTGTGCCAAATAAAATAGCTGAACAAGTGTTCAAAATCAATGTCTTTTTTTCAGATTTTTGGCCAACTTCTTACGGTCATTTGATTGATGAATTTTTGATAGGAGAAGGTCTTAACTTTTTGTACGCCACTGGCTTTAAACTACTTGACAGATAGTTTTTTTTTTCATTTTATCAATAAAGAAATAATAAAATAGCAATTTTTATAGTGGGCCTTTTCGATTGAACAGGTGGCTGAATTGAATTCAATTGCAAAAAATTCAAAAAAGTAATTTATTTTTCATTTGCCTTTGTTATTGAAATTATCTTTATGTCGGTCATTATCAATTTTGTGTGTGTGCGTGTGTATTTGTGTCTGCACTTTCTTGTAACATAAAAGCCAAAATAATGATAATGACAACCATTATCATCGACGTTTATTCAATTATCATCACCTTTATTTTATTTTGTTCCATTTTTTCCATGACGTCTTTTAACAAAATTGTGTAAAACATAATTGTTAATTTTGTGGAATTATATTATTTTCACTAAATCACAGTAGTATTGACGGATTATTTGAAATCTATTGTCCACTCCCACCATCAAGAAACCCATGGTACGATCAGGAGTGTCGAGATGTACAGGAGTCATAATAAAGCCCGGAAATTTTACCAACGAGTAAAACACTTGCTCTCGTCGATGTTGCAGACTTTTTCCGGTCGAATATGGAAATATCCGCTACTAAGTCAACGGCCACACTGTTTACCACATTGGTAGCGGAGATGCGTCTATCTTTGAATGTGCAGGTCGAGGAGTCCACAATTTTGACCACCAATTAAGCCAAGATTCTAGGGATCACATTCGATAGTCTTTATAAGTCGTCCGCGCATGTCACAGCTATTTGAGATAAGGCATGGAGCAGAAACAAGGTACTCAAGTCGCTAGCCGGCAGCACTTGGGGAGCTGACAAAGAAACCTTGTTAACAACATACACAGCAATAGACCGGTCTGTGGTAAAATATGCGGTGTGGTCCGTTAACGTCAGTGCAACGCAGTGGAAAAGTCTTCAATCCTGCCAGAATGCTGCCCTGAGGACTGCTACAGGGTGTCTTCTCATGACTCCAATAGACCACTTACATGTGGAGACGAAGATCCTTCCTGTGCGTCAATACAACAAGATCTTGTCGATGCAATACCTGCTTGGGTGTTATAGAAGTAGACATCCAAATTGTTACCTAATGGATAGGCACCCACCACCTAGGCATGTCAGGAAAAATCTTCATGATCCGGAGAGAGGTCCAAAGGCACAAAAGGGAGCCTCTAGGCCTATCAAGCAGAATTGAATCGTATTTACACGGATGCAGTTAGGGATACAATTCCAGAATATCGGTGATCACCCGCTTACGATAGCTGCAGAAGAGCAGCAGCTACCTCGACAAACTAGAGTGGTCTTGGCACAATTAAGACCAGTATGGTGTAGTCGCCTTAATTCATATTGGGTACGAATTGATGGAGAGGGCGATAATATCTGCCCGGCATGTGGTAATGGACCACATGACACGCTACACCCATTCAACACCCCAGCCAAACCCACTCACCTAACCCCATTTTCTCTTTGGACTCAACTGATACAGTTCGCAGTCTTCCTGAACTTGGAGTTAGAAGCAGAACCAGATTAAGGAGAATAAGAAGAAATACACACCTGCACCAAGCCGATAGCTATGGTGCAGGCACATCCTCTTGTAGAGATGAGGAAGAAACCTGGTGTCAAATACAGACAGCGTGTTGAGGATCTGGAAGGAGCTTCTTGCATCAAATCGTAACGGCGAAGAAGATACTGCAGAACCAATAAGAAATTACGGTATAGATTATATACCACCTAGCCAAGATGAGGTCAGAATAGCAATTAATCGGCTGAAGAATAAAAAATTACCAGCCGAACTATACAAAACCGGTGGTCAGATGCTAATCAAGAGCATGCACCAGCTGATTAATACAATTTGGCTAGATGAATGCCTGCCCAATGGTTGTAACCTCAGCATCTTGTGTTCGGTGCAAAAAAAAGGAGACAAGGCGATATTTGCCAACTATTGAGGAATAAGTCTCCTTCTCATCGCATCGAGCTATCGAGCATGCCGTGTGAAGGATTGAAGCCAATGACCAATAACATTATTGGACCATACCAATGTGGATTCAGACCTGATAAATCCACCATTGACCAGACCCACGAACAAAACATGGACACATTCAAACTATTCGTTGAATATAAATCCGCATTCGACAGCCCAATCAGCTCAAAGGTGTTTAAAGCCATGTCTGGGCACAAGGTCAGCAGTTAACGTCGGAAAGGACCTATCGGAGACCTTCATACCGAACGAGGTTTCCAGACAAGGTGACAGTTTGTGGTGTCATCTTTTTAACATCCTGCTGGAAAAGGTCATACGAGATGCAAATGTGATGCAAAAATGAATCGATATTATGGGGAGCTTGGTAATGTTCTACAACCGAATTCGCTGTAATTTGGTATTTTGTATTCTGAGAGGTCGTCAAAATTATCTGAGATTTTGAAGAAATTATTGCTTTTTCTGTCCCAATACAATAACATAATTATTTTTCAATTGATTACGTATATAAAGAATGAGACAATAACCTCTGAAGATAATGGTAACCTGATTTAAACAAAAATAAATAAATAAATAAACCAAAAAACATGACTCATCCTCGCCTTCTTGACGGGGGATTTTTCCCAATGATTCCGCAATTTTTTCACTTTACAATAATTTTTTATCTGTATTCAACAATGACATAAACCAATTCTTATCTACTTTATCTCTTTTTTCTACAGGAAATGGCATTGAGCCCCACCTCGCCAACCTATAGCGGTTGGAAGGTATCACCGTTACCGCTCGATTTCGATGTGTATCTATTCAATTGGACAAATCCCGAAGATTTTTATGTTGGATCGCCGAGAAAACCACGATTCGAACAATTGGGACCATATCGTTTTCGTGAAACACCCGATAAAGTGGATATCGTATGGCATCCAAGTAATTATTCCGTGTCGTTTCGTAAGAAGGCCACATTTCAATTTGATGCGGAGGCTAGTAATGGCACGTTGGATGACATTGTAACCACGGTGGATACAGTGGCTCATGTGAGTATTTTTTTTACGAAATTTTCAAAAAATAAAACAAAATTTTTTGAAAAGGCATTTTTTAAAAATAATTTTTTTCAAGATTTGGATATGCGTGGATTTTTTAAAAAATAGTTTTTCAAGATTTTTTCAAATACTTTTCGAGAATTGAATAAGAATATACATTTTTTAAAAATAGATTTTTTTCATTTTTTTTTTTTTTGTTTTGAAAAATACTTTTTCCAAAATTTTTTAAAAATATTTTTTTTTAATTTTTTTAAAAAATATTTTTTTCAAAATTTTTTTAATATATTTTTGGAGAACTGTATTAGCGTGGAAATTTAAAAAAAAAAATTAAATTTTTTGATAAAAATAAATTTCAAAAATTTTTGAAAAAAAAATTTTAAATTTTTTGATAAAAATAAATTTCAAAAATTTTTGAAAAAAAATTCACAATTTTTTGAAAATATTTTTCCAACTTTTTTTTTGGAATATTTTTTTTAAGATGTTTTGAAAATATTTTTTTCAAAATAGTCAGGCTTAATCCCAGTTCGTTGTTTTTATAAAAAATACAAATGGTATCCCAAATAACCCGCCAACACCACTGAAAATTTTTTTCAAAAATTTTTTGAAAATATTTTTTCAATATTTTTTTTGAAAATATTTTTTCAAGTTTTTTTTGAAAATATTTTTTCAAGATTTTTTTGAGAATTTTTTTAAAGATATTTTTAAAAATACTTTTTTATTAAACTTTAATATTATATTCCCTCTTCTCCTTTAGTCAACCGCTCTGCGAGCCAAAGATGCCAATGGCTTCCAAAAAGGCATTCTCGCCATGACCCTAAGCAGCCGCCAGGTGGCAATAACAAAAACCGCCAACGAATGGATTTTCCAGGGTTACAAAGACCCTCTGGTGACAATTGGTGGATTCGTGGCGAAATTTGTTAAAGAAGTTGAGGTACCCTATGATCGGATAGGATGGATGTATACGGTAAGTCTAAAGACCGCTATGATCAAAAAGAAATTTCTGACGTCTATTTTGTATCATCTCCCAATCCCTTATAGCGCAATGGCAGTTCCACCTATGATGGTCACTTTAATATTTACACCGGTGCCGATGATATTTCCAAAATGGGTCAAATCTATAGCTGGAACTATAGAACACACAATGGTGTCTTTCCTGGTGAATGTGGTCAAGTCAAAGGTTCAATGGGTGAATTTTTCCCACCCAATTTAACACCTCGAGATTCGGTATGGATGTTCGTGCCGAATGTATGTAGGGCGGTGCCCTTGGATTATACGGAGACTGTTAATATTCACGGTGTTACGGCGTACAAATACAGTGGAACTGAACGGTCTGTGGATAATGGTAAGTTTGTGGAACTAGTTTGGAAGATCGGATGGAAATGTAGAAGTTCTAATTATTCAAAATTATTATATGGTGGAGAGCCGCACCGAAGTTTGAAAAACTTTGTCCTAACAGCTGAAAAAATAAAATTTCCTAATACGAATAATTAAAAACCTCTCTAAATTTCGACCTAGCTTCCTAAAAACCATTCTTCCCATTTGACTATATAATAAAGTGTATCTTTCAACTTTTTTAAGGCACCCTCTACCCTGAGAATCGTTGCTTTTGTGTCAACAATAAATGTGAAGCCTCCGGGGTCTTTAGTATAGCCCCTTGTAAATACAACTCTTCGATTTATATGTCCTATCCACATTTCTATAAGGCTGATCCCGTCTATTTGGAAGCCATTGAGGGCTTGAAGCCGGAAAAAGAAAAACATGAATTCTTTATGACACTGGAACCAAATGCCGGTGTACCCATGGATGTGGGTGGTGGCTTCCAGGCGAATTATTTAATGGAACCTGTGGCGGGAATAAGGTAAGTAACTGGGGGTAGGATATTTTATCCAATATTGAACATTTTTATAAACTCGATCAAATTTGGTCACTTCGAGTTCGTGGAAGAGCCCATATATATTTTTAGCGGAATGAGATTCGATGAACGATTTTGAAATCATGATAGATTTTGTTATATTTTCGAAAGAGCTTGAACATTTTGAATATAGGATCGGTCCACATTTTGATGTAGCCCCATGTTGAAGGTTTTAAAGCCGCATTTTCCAATCGAACTCGAATTGGGTTTTGGGTTTTCGAAATTTAGCAAATTGTTCCGCCATATAACGGCATACCCAACATTTCAGTATTGTAGGGAGCTTGAGGACGTTTTACAACCGAATTGATTGTAATTGTGTATTCTGAGTTCTCATAGGGTACGAAAACTTGGTATACAAAATTATCAATAACGAATCATATTTTGGGATAGCTCCCATATAACGAACCCCCAAAATTTCGATATTTTAGAGAGTTCAGGTATGTTTTTCAACCGAATTGACTGTAATTTGGTATTTTGGATTCTCGATAGGCAGATAATCTCTATACCAAAAATTAACAATATTGGTCCACTTTTCAAGGTAACGGTACCTCTCAAATTTCGGAATTTAAGGGGGTTTGGGAAGTTTTTTTTCAACCGAAATGACTGTAATTTGGTATTTTATGTTACCATTAGGGTAGCAAATCTTCTTAAGAAAAATTACAAGTATTGTAACTCTATTAAGGGTAGCCCCCAAATATCCGAACTTTGGTAGCTTGGCCACTTTTTTTCAAACGAATTGGCTGTAATTTGGTAATTTGAATTCTCAAAGAGAATAAATCCTTCCTACGAAAAATGATCAACATTGGTCCACTTTTTGCGGTAGCCCCCATATGACGGCACCCCCAATTTTGGGGAGCTTGGGCATGTTTTTCAATCGAATTGGCTGTAATTTGGCATTTTGACTTCTCATGGGCCAGCAAATCAGTCTACCAAAAATTGTAAACATTGGCCCACTTTTTACAATAGCCACCATATAACAACATATCCAAAATGCCGATATTTTAGGGAGCTTGAGCATGTGTTTCAATCAAATAGCTTGTAATTTAGTATTTTGGGTTCTCATAGCGTAGCAAATCTCCCTACCAAAAATTATCAACATTCGCCCACTTTTTAGGATAGTCCCCATATAATAATACCATCAAAATTTCCGAATTTTGGGGAGTTTGAGCATGTTGTACAACCGAAATGGCTGTAATTTGGTCTTTTGGGTTCTCATAAGGTAGTAAACCTCCCTGCCAAAAATTATCAACTTTGGATCACTTTTTGCCTCCATATAAAGGTACCTACCAAATTTCGGTAATGGCGGGAGCCTGGGTTTGTTCTTCAACCGAATTGGCTGTAAGTTGGTATATAAGTTTCTCAATAGGTATAAAATCACCTTACCAAAAATTATCAATATTGCCTTCAATTTCGGAGTAGGTCCCATATAACCGTACCGCCCAATATTCGGTAATATGGAGATTTTGTTTCAACAGAGATGAATATAATTTTATAATGTAGGTGTTCATTGGGTGTACAATTTCCCTACCTAAAATATAACATGACATAGTCCTGCTATAAAATATATATTTTAGGTTCGCCCCCTTGAAAGTTCGGACCTACCGAACTTAACAACATTTTTATTTATTTCAAATTTATTATTATTTTTATTCAATTTAAACACTAAACCTTTTTTCTCTTCTATTGCAGACCCTATCACAATGTACCACGCACATTTATACCATTAATGTGGGCGGAGGAACGGGTACGCGTTACACCAGAAATTGCCTCCGACATAGCCTTGGTGCCAATGATCGTGTTAATTGGCCAATTGATCACAGGTGTCCTCTTTGCCTTGGGTATCATTATGATTTGTTGGTATCCAACGAAATTCGTAACCCTACTGTGTCAAGATCCAAAGGGTAAAAATATTCTGCAGCGTTCATTTTCAAAACCGTCAACGGGGTCGACTAAAGGAAGAACAAGTGTTAATATAACATCAGCCACTGGTGGCAGTGCCACCAATAGACATAAAGAGAGGGTATCGTTGTTGGAACGTAATCCCGGCGGTGTAAGTTTATTGCGTACGCATAGCTCACAAACTGAGGGTCTGCTAAGCGCTGTTAGCAGTAATGCCTCATCGCAGCACAACTCAACCGATGTGATATCGTGTTAGATAGCAAGCAATTGTAGAGTTATAGTAATTGTAATAATAATAATAAAATGGGGGGAGCATAAAGTGGGGAACTTTTGGAATTACCAAAAAAAAAAAATTTACCCTGGTGAATTTTTAAAATCCCCAAGAATTTTTTGTCAAATCCAAAAAATATTGTTTTTTTTGAAAATTATCAAAATTCGAGGCTAGTTTTCAAATCCCACATAAAAATATTTAACAGTCTTCACTAAGTTCCCCATTTTGTCCCCCCTTTGGCATAAGTGGTGAACTTTTTTAAATCCCCAAACAATTTTGTAAAATCCCGGAAAATTATTTTTTTTTGTTAAATTATAAAAATTCGAGGCTAGTTTTCAAATCCCACATAAAAAAATGTTTTCTTCTCCAAGTTCCCCACTTTGCTCCCCCTTTTGGCTGTAAAAAATTTATTTTTTAATTTAAAAAATATTTTTGTGCTATATATTTTTTTAAAAAAGAAAATGTAAATATTGTATTAAAAATTTAATTCATTAAAGAATTATTTGAAATAATTTGCAAAAACAAAAATTTAAATTTAATTACGGCATGACATTTGCATTTAGAACAACGAGAACCAGTTCAAAGTCATTGTCTAGGAATTTTTAAAACGGCAATAAAAAAATAGTGTCTCGTTAGTAGATTCTGTCCTAAAAAGCAAGCTTTATTATTAGAAAAAAAATAATTACAATAACAACGATTTAATATATATTTAAATTTAAGACAACATTTGTCACATACACACTTCCATTTAAATGATTAACACTGGGCTACAGAAATTTTAAAACCAAAATCAAAAATTTCAAAGGATGGAAAATTTCTTTTCAAAATACCAACCCTGATGCTATTCCGAATCATTCGGAATCATAGGACTTTGGATTTTTTTAATTATATTTTTGTAGCCCTGTGTAATTTATCTCATACCAAATCACAGTACATTTTATGGCAGTCATTGTATAATATCCACACTCGTTTTTTCCCTTCTTCTAAACAAATACCAAAAAATCGGTCTTCCAATGAAGTTGAGGAAGCAAAAACTTCCCACAGACACATGGAGACCTCTTTTTTTGCTGAACTAAATATTAAAAAAAAGACAAAGTTTAAAGTCACGTCCACACACGAGAGATATATCTTTACTCTTGAAATGTTCGACACTCAACCTTGTGACCTGCTAGCTAACATAGATACAAAATACAATTAACAATTATATAAGAACAGTCATAGCAAGTCATATATTTATAGGTTTTTTATATTATTTAAAATAATTAAAAATAACCCAAAAAATACAAACAATTTAATTTAAAAGGTAAACAACCTCTCCCAAAAAAATACTTTCAAACCAAATTTTACAGAAAAATAAATAAAAATTATTTTCATAGGTTCTAAAAAAAATAATAAAATCTTTTTAAGATATTTTTCCAGTGAATTAATTTATTTTTTCGCCTTTCAAAAAAAAATAAAAGTATTGGATTTGTGGCATAAAAAATAAGATCTAATTATTAAGTATTTAGTTTAATAAGTTCCAGTGATATAAAATAATAAATAAATAGGCTTTCAGTGTATGTTTTCTGTATTTTTTATTTATAATTGAATTATTATTAATTATCATTTAACATATATAAAAAATATATTTATATATTTAGTCATATTTATATGAAATACTATAATTTTTTATTATATTCATTATTCTACATAAGCATTTATAAAAATAGTCATTTTTATTTTTTTATTTTATTAAATATCCAAAGCCTAAAAGAACATACCTTAAAAATATTATTTAATCAAAAAAATTAATAAAAGAAATAATTAAATGGATGAAATTAATAAAAAGGTGGTTTTATTTATAATTTTTTTCTTTTAAATTCAGCCTCCATGAAGAAACATCAGACAACGACATGAGGTTGAATGACTTCGCGGCAGCAAAAAACATCGTAGTTAACAGCACCAGATTCAAGCACCTCGATATACACAAGGACACTTGGATTTCGCCCGATCGAACAACAAGAAATCAAATCGATCATTTTGTGATAGACGGAAGGCATTCATCCAGTGTTTTAGACGTCCGATCAATCCGAGGAGCGAATATCGATTCGGACCATTATCTTGTGGCATCCAAGGTACGCACCCGTCTTAATGTAGCAGCAAAGGTGCGATCTAACACAACACGGAAACTCGACGTCGAAAAGCAGAAAACAACAGAGATGGCAGAAGCCTACTCCGCTCAACTTACCCAACTGCTTGACGAAAGCACCCCTTGTCCCGATAATAATATAGAAGCACAGTGGCAGACAATTGCCCACTCCCTACAAACTGCAGCAAAAGCAACACTTGGGTTCCAAAGACCACCGTCAAGAAATCCGTGGTACGATCAGGAGTGTCGTAATGCTACAGATATGAAAAACGCAGCCTTTAGGGCAACCCTGCGGACAGTAGCAACACGTAAGGCGATGGAGAAATATCGAGAGAAAAGGAGAGAGGCGAAACGTATTTTCAGAAAAGAGAAAAAAAGCAAGAAAAACGTGATGTACAGGAGTCAGAATGATGTCCGAAAATTCCACCAACGAGTAAAACACCAAACCGAAGGCTTTGGTGCAGGCACATCCTGCTGTAGAGATAAATAAGGAAACCTGGTGACAGATACAGACAGTGTGCTGAGGATCTGGAAGTAGAATTTTGAAAAAAAATTCTGGTATCAAATAGTAGCGGCGAAGAGGATAGATGACGGTAATAAATCCAAAATGAAGTCGGAATAGCAATCAATCGTCTGAAGAATAATAAAGCAGCAGGTGCCGATGTGATACAAGCCGAACTATTCAAGACTGGTGGTCTGATGCTGGTAAGGAGCATGCACCAGCTGATTAGTACATATTGGCTAGAAGAATGCATGCCCAATGATTGGAACTTCAGCGTACTGTGAACTCCAGCGTACTGTGTGAACGACTGAAGCCTGAAGTCAATGACATTATTGGACCATATCAATGTGGCTTCAGACCTGGCAAATCCACCATTGACCAGATTTTCTCACTGCGCCAAATCCTGGGAAAAACCCACGAAAAACACATCGACACATTCCACCTATTCGTCGACTATAAAGCTGCATTTGGCAGCTCATTCCGCTCAGAGGTATTTAAAGCCATTTTTGCATTCGGCATTCCTGCAAAATTAATACGGCTATGCAAGATAACTTTAACTGGCGCAAGATCAGCAGTCAAAGTCGGATAGGACCTCTCGGAGCCCTTTAATACCGAACGAGGATTCAGACAAGGTGACAGTTTGTCGTGTGATCTTTTTAACATCCTGCTGGAAAAGGTCATACGAGAGGCAAAAGTGAACACAAATGGCACTCTGTACGCCAAACAACACGATGACAACGACATAATGAGTCGAACATTGAGAGCGGTAACATCCACCTTTGAACAAATTGAGAAGGATTCCGCCAAAGTGGGTCTGGCAGTAAACGGCGAGAAGACCAAGCTAATGGTGAAATCAACGCGCTAGACGTCCATTAGACTCGGACCAACTGTGGAACTTGAGAACTACAGCTTCGAGGTAGTCAAAGATTTTATATATCTTGGTACCGCCATAAATAAAACTAATGACATCAGTTTTGAAATTCGGAGAAGGATAGTGATGGCCAACCGATGCTACTATGGTCTGAGCAAACAACTCAAAAGCAAGGCCACCTCCCGCCAGACCAAACTCATACTCTACAAGACGCTGATACTTCCCGGGCTGTTATATGGATCTGAAGCATGGGTACTTGCGCAAGCAGATGAGGCAGCTCTTGGAGTGTTTGAGAGAAAAATTCTCCGAAAGATCTATGGACCGATCTGCGTTGACAGTGAATATCGCTGTCGAATGATCCACAGCTATTCTCGGACATCGACATTGTTAAACGTATTGAGTTGCAGTGACTACGTTGGCTAGATCATGTTGTGAGAATGGATGAAGATGCCCCAGCCCAGAAGGCATATAAAAGCGAACCAGCTGATGGTTCACGCAGAAGGGGAAGGCCACGAATAAGATGGAAAGACCAAGTGGAAGACAACATTGCAGAATATGGTCTTTCAAATTGGAAAAACTACGCAAAAGACCGACGCGCCTGGAAATCTTTCTTAAGCTCGGCTTATGGAACGAAAATTCTGTCACAAGCCAGCTAAGTAAGTATGTAAGTAATCTATCTAAGATAGTTTTATAGGCGTGGTTTTTTTTTAAATAGTTTTATAGGCGTGGTTTTTTAAAAAATAGTTTTATAGGCGTGGATTTTTTTAAAAAACCAACGATTGGCGTGGATTTTTTAAAAACCAAAGATTGACGCGGATTTTTTAAAAATAGTTTTATAGGCGTGTAGTTTTTAAAAAAATAGTTCTAAATGCGTGGATTTTTTAAAAATAGTTCTATAGGCGTGGATTTTTTAAAAATTGTTTTATAGGCGTGTATTTTTTAAAAATAGTTCCATAGGCGTGGATTTTTTTATAGACCATCCAAACTGTGCACCTCTTAATATTTCTTCCAAACTTAGTTTTGATTTCGAAGATGGGGAATATCGGTTCACAACTTCTGTACCTTCCCCACAAAATGGTCAAAATTATGCAAAAATTAAATTCATAATAACATGCAAAAAAATTCGTTTATTTTTAAGCTCGGGTTATGGAACGAAAATTCTGTCACAAGCCAGCTAAGTAAGTATGTAAGTAATCTATCTAAGATAGTTTTATAGGCGTTGTTTTTTAAAAAATAGTTTTATAGGCGTGGATTTTTTAAAAACCAACGATTGGCGTGGATTTTTTAAAAACCAACGATTGGCGTGGATTTTTTAAAAATAGTTTTATAGGCGTGTAGTTTAAAAAAAATAGTTCTATATGCGTGGATTTTTTAAAAATAGTTCTATAGGCGTGGATTTTTTAAAAATTGTTCTATAGGCGTGGATTTTTTAAAAATTGTTTTATAGGCGTGGATTTTTTAAAAATAGTTCTATAGGCGTGGATTTTTTTGAAAATTATTCTATAGGCGGTTCACAACTTCTGTACCTTCCCCACAAAATGGTCAAAATTATGCAAAAATTAAATTCATAATAACATGCAAACGGACTATCCGATTTTAACGAAACTTTCCACAACCTATTATCTTTATCAAGCCTAGATCAAATAGGAAAATGGGACCCATAGGTCCACTCCTTCTGCTACCACCCCCACAAAGTGTCAAAATGTTCAATATTTATTAATCCAATATGAGGCCAATTGAAATGTCTGATTTGAATCAAACTTTGCACCACCTATTACATTTACCAAGCCTAGATTAAGTTTGGGACCAATTGGTCCACTCCTTCTGGTAACTCCTCCAAATTGTCAAAAATTTCAAAATTTTTTAAATCTAATATCAGGCGATGGAAATGTCCGAACTGAAACCAAATTTTGCACAACCTATTCTATTAACCAAGCCTAGATCAAGTTTGAAGATGGAACCATTGGTCAAAATTTTCAATATTTATAAATCCAATATTAGGAGAATGAAATGTCCGAATTGAAACCAATTTTGCACAACCTATATTATCTTTACCAAGATCAAGTTCGAAGATGGGATCCATTTGGGAGTCACTACTTATAGTAACTCCCAAAAAAATTGTTAATATTTTCAATATTTATAAAACCATAGGGTGTGGGTATATATCTGAGACTTTTTACTTGTTTAAAAACATATTTTAATAGTCCACCGTTAGGCATGAATCTAGATTATATACGATCTCTGAATATTAAATCGACAACCCTATATGGGTATTCATTCGGGAGAGAGTCACTAAAATCATAACAGCAGTTATCTCTCTAATTCAAATAAATTCTTTAAACAAATTCGTTAAAAAAACCTCTCGCAATTTCAAACTCTTCGCGAATAGGTTAATAACAACAAAATATCAGTAACACCATACGACGTTTAATCGACGGCGGATCGTATTAGTTAAACGTTTTGGTGGTGCATTTGCTTATTTGCACTGAAGGTCATTCATTTATTTAACGGCAGTTATTGAAGGTTTGCAAAACTACCACACAATGCGAACCTGAGTGAATTCAATAGCCGTAAAAACGTGACTCTATTCTTATTGTGTTAAAAGTTTATAATATATTTAATAATTTAGTCAATTGAAAATAAAGTGAAACGGCTGATTTAAAAACTCACAATGGCTAATCATCGTCGAAAACTCATGGAGGGCAATAAAGTTTTATTTGCCGCAATATTATTTCTGGGTAAGGTATTTTCTTTTGCGTCTTGCTATTGTACCCTACATTATTACAGGAGGAGGTTCCGATTCAAAGTAGCTTTGACACGCAATTTTTTTAAAATATTTTCTAGTAAAAAAATTTAAGAAACAACTAAACATTTTTAAAAATATTTCAATGGGTCAACTATACGATAGGATTTTTTAAAAATATTTTTTTGTTTATTTAAAAAAAAAATAGTTATTTAAATTTGTTGACTTTGTGTCTAATTGTATGTACAACGCATTGTGCTCTTTTGTTACAGACAGATGATGATTTTCCTAGGCGCTATTCCCACACTCTCATCACTATCAATGTTACAAATAAATGATTTTGTACACTGAAAGAAAAAAATCCTAGGTTATAGACAAAAAAACTATAACAAATATCATTTCAATCCTCCTTAAATTTACCTTGAAACCACTGTACGTTTTATGACATTTTAACCCGTTTCATTTTTTATGAAAACCCTGACTTACGTCACTTTACCATTTATTGTAAAAATAGTTACAAATCTCTCTGTTTACATGACACGTGTAAAAAGAGGTTGTCGGCTTTTCATTCCAAATAAAGTCTCTTCAGAATTTCCCTCACGTGTTTGCCACCTTTGTATACAGAGAGAGAGAGAACACTCACAGCCCCAACACAGCAACTGTTACAACAAGTGCAACCCCAATTTATGGGAAACAAAGCAAAAAAAAAAAACAAATTTGTCAGTAATGCCAACAACATTTCAACGTTTTGGAAAAATAATCTTTAACCCTTTCAGTGTCAAAAAAATTTTTGTCGGAATAAAAATCTAAAATTTTGTACTTAATAGCATATAAAGGCATAGAGTTTAGAAAAAAACTTTTCTTTTTTTAACCCTCGGACAGTTTTGTCTGTCTTTCAGCAAAAACAAAGACATCAATTGTAACGGTACATAGGATAACCGAAAATCGCAAAAAAAGAGAGTAATTTTAAATGTAAAAAATTCACACCTAATGGTTAGGTTAGGTTTGGGGATGTGCAGTCACTTAAGTGGTTGCAGCACTCTGGGATCATCCACGTGAAGAAAAGAGATAATGACAGATCTGTAAGGGAGAGAAGATTGGGAAAATAAAGGGAGATGAGAAGCTTACAGAAAGATATAAAAAAAAGGTAAGATTGGAATAAGATCGATGGCTATAGGAATCAGACAGAAGATGTGTTACGTGTCAAGGTTGTGCTTTCCTAACCACTTTAGGTTTCTAATTATGCTGTAGATTAGAGCAGGTTCGGTTGTTGAGAAGAATCTAAGACTCGGTAGAAAATGAGCACCTACTAGTCTGTGCCGCCTGTAAGCCAGGGCTGGGCAGTGACACAGGAGATGTTCAATTGTCTTCGTCTCCTCCTCGTCAACGCAGAGTCTACAGTAATCAATTGCATAAAGATCCTGTTTACTAGTAAAAGCCCTGATATTACAGTTGTCAGTAATGATTCCTATCATTACACTTATTTCAGCTTTGCTCAGGTTCAACAGTGAGTGCGTTCTTTTGGTAGACCGAGTCGGCAAAATGGATCTTGACACGTTGCACCTTGGTTCATTGTGCCAAAGTTCATAGGCTCTTTCGTCGAAGAATGCCTCAAAGTTCTGGTAAAAATGACATATGGGTTGTTTGGTTGAGTCATCAGTTGCTAGATCTGTGGATTGAGATCCTCGTCTAGCTAGTTCGTCCGCTCTTACCCAAGATGTCACAATGTTCTGGTACCCAACACAACCGATAGCTGTGAGTAAGTTAGGGATAAGTAAATCGACTTTCGACTAATTGATTAATCGACTTTTTGTACTGAAAAGTCTAAAAGTCGAAGTCTACTTTTGATCTATGAAAAAATCGTAAAGTCGACTTTTCGAGATCGACTTTCGATTATCTTCATGAATACTTTTTTTATCACAGAACTCAAATTGCCCAAAAATTGCACTTTCTGGAACTTTACTTTATCTGTTCACAATAATTTATATAAAAAATCAATTTTTTAGTCGATTTTGCAGAAGTCAGTAAAAGTCGAAAATCGATTATGAACAGTTTTGACAAAATCGAAAGATCGAAAAGTCGAATTTTTAGTCAAAGGCAAAAATCGAAAAGTCTAAAAATCGACTTTTTGGTCAGAGCCAAAAACCGAAAAGTCTAAAAGTCGACTTTTGCGCTCGACTACGTATCCCTAGAGTAAGTTCTTCCAAAGCGGCTCTGCATTTGAGGACGGCCTCAGATTTGATATAACAAGATTTGATGGATTTAAGAGCCGCTTGACTATTCACAAAGATAGTCACCGGTTCAATGACCTCTACATCCAGACTTTTTATCAATTCCGCTGCCTTCCAAATCGCGAAGATTTCAGCATGGAAAACACTACAATTGCAATCCAGCTTGTAGGTTAACTCAAGGCCTAGCCTCTGTACCTTCATCCAGCTTGGATCCGTCTGTTTAGAAGGCCAGACCGTTCAGAGGAGGGATACTTCGGTTCCAGTCGGCTCTACTAGCAATAAGGACATCTACATCGTCAAATCTCAGGATTGGTGATATATAGTCGCTTAGTTTACCGCGTTGGTCCACTGTCATACCTGGCTCGTTCAAAATACTACCATACCCAAAGGTACAATTTCGCCAAAGGTTTTATTCATGCAGTCTTAGGGCGCTTAATGCTGAGGCCCAGAGGCTTAAAGTTCAGCATTGCGTTCAATGCTGCTTGTGGCGTACTCCTTCTGGCTCCTGTAACTAAAATCGAGGCGGCTCTTTGTACCTTATCTAATTTACTGGATGTCGACTTGTGGCGTAGACATTTCCACCATACAAGAGAACCATAGGATAGGATGGGCCTTACCACGGTGTTATATACGGCATTTACATTAGAACTTTTTACCGGGTTAACCTACTTTATGAGAACCCACTGGGTTAACGAAATCCGGTTAAATGTAAACGTACTGTTATACAACCAGCGTATAGTCGATGGTTTTAGCCCCCAGCTATTCCCAATGGAGTTCTTGCATGCATAGAGCGCAATCATCGCCCGTTCCTCAACGTTCCTATGTCATCGTAGTTCACAGTCCAGGATTGCGCCGAGGTACGAGGCACTTCATCCAGTGGTGGTGAAGCAAAAACGCCGAGCTTACGCTTCCTAGTGAACATTACCAGTTCCGTCTTTGTTGAATTTACACCAAGGCCGTTTGTTCTGGCCCAAGGCGACAGCGTCAGGCTCTTTGCATAAGCTCCGAGATTGTTGACGGAAATTTTTCGGAAATCAATATCACCTCGTCGTCCGCATAAGCTACAACTTTGATACCTTTCCCCTTCAGTTCCCTCAGTATATTATTGATTACCAATAGCCATAGTAACGGCGATAGCACCGCTCCCTGAGGTGTGCCTCTAGTTACCTAATGGTTAAAAAAATATTCTTTAAAAAAATCCACGCATATTGTTGGTTGAAAAAAAAATATTCTTAAACAAATCAGGTTATTTATTGCCTATTGCTATCCTATCCTATTGCTCCTTGGAAACATTTTTTTAAATATCCTCGTCTTTTGGAAATATTATTTTTTTAAATCCACGCCTACTGTTCCTTGAAAAAAAAATATGTTCCAAGTAGGAAATAATTACGAATTATAAATATTTATTTTGATAATTATGAAAACGCGTTTTCTAAAGTTCCGTTCGTCGACATCACTGTAAACACAAAAGTCCGCTCTCTCTCATGGAAATAAACTAATTGTTGAGAGTAACTAACTTCTCATCTAAGCTTTTTTTTTCAAAACTGTTGACTGACTGTGGGTGTATTGGTAATGGGGATAGAAAGACAAAACATAACAAAATAAAAACAAAGAATGAAATAAACAAAAAAATCCATTACGCAGTCTTTTCTTAGTCACTGTAGTGATTTGTTGTGTATTTTTGTGTTTTGTGAACACTTTTCACCTTTCAAGTTCACAATGTATTCGAGTGAAATTGAAAACAAATTTTGATAAAAAATTCAATTTAAAATTATTAAACAAAATAATAGTGGTCAGAGTTTTGAAAATTGCAAAAAAAATTAATTATTATTCCACTACAAAAGCAAACAAAAAATGTTGGTTAATAAACAATAGTCATTGTTGTCATGTGGCGTGACTGAGTGACTGACTGGTGGGTGCTACAGTGAGGAATAGAAGAACGTGTACAGTTGTGTGTATTGTAAAAAAAAATTGTCAAGTATCTGGCAAATTTTTCAAAAAATATTCGAGTTAATAAAAAATGTCTGGTTAATGTTCGGATTGCAAAAGTATTGCTCAAAAATCCATACCTTTCCAAAATCTCATTTATTTGAGGTTTTCAAAATTTTGTTGAAATCAAGTTTTATTTGTTGTTGTTATTGGAATTGAAATTTTCCTTCCTCCAACAAAATGTTGCGGTCCACATCAATAAATTCATACCCTGGTGAGTATCTACGAACTTCTACAAATAAGTCAATGGTTTTGGATTTTTACAGAATATTTGTTCCAATCAGCAATAGGCGTGGATTTTTTCAAAATATTTTTTCAAGGCGTGGATTTTTTAAAGAATATTTTTTTAAGGCGTGGATTTTTTAAAGTATATTTTTTTAAGACGTGGATTTCTTAAAGAATATTTTTTCATAGCTTGGATTTTTTAAAAAATATTTTTTCAAGGCGTGGATTTTTTAAAGAATATTTTTTCAAGGCTTGGATTTTTTAAAGAATATTTTTTCAAGGTGTGGATTTTTTAAAGAATATTTTTTCAAGGCGTGGATTTTTTAAAGAATATTTTTTCAACGTGTGGATTTTTTAAAAATATTTTTTCAAGGTGTGGATTTTTTTAAAGAATATTTTTTCAAGGCGTGGATTTTTGAAAATATTTTTTCTAGGCGTGGATTTTTTTAAAAATATTTTTCAAGGTGTGGATTTTTTTAAAGAATATTTTTTTCAAGGCGTGGATTTTTTGAAAAATTTTTTTCTAGGCGTGGATTTTTTAAAAATATTTTTCAAGGCGTGGATTTTTTTTTAAATATTTTTTCAAGGCGTGGATCTTTTTAAAGAATATTTTTTCAAGGCGTGGATTTTTTAAAGAATATTTTTTCAAGGCGTGGATTTTTTAAAGAATATTTTTTTAAAGCGTGGATTTTTTAAAGAATATTTTTTCAAGGCGTGGATTTTTTAAAGAATATTTTTTCAAGGCGAGGATTTTTTAAAGAATATTTTTTCAAGGCGTGGATTTTTTAAAGAATATTTTTCAAGGCGTAAATTTTTTAAAAATATTTTTTCAAGGCGTAAATTTTTTAAAATTATTTTTTCAAGGCGTAAATTTTTTAAAAATATTTTTTCAAGGCGTAAATTTTTTAAAAATATTTTTTCAAGGCGTAAATTTTTTAAAAATATTTTTTCAAGGCGTAAATTTTTAAAAATATTGTTTCAAGGCGTAAATTTTTTAAAAATATTTTTTCAAGGCGTGGATTTTTTAAAGAATATTTTTTTTAAGGCTTGGATTTTTTAAATAATATTTTTTCAATGCGTGGATTTTTTTAAAGAATATTTTTTCAAGGTGTGGATTTTTTAAAGAATATTTTTTCACGGTGTGGTTTTTTAAAGAATATTTTTTCAAGGTGTGGATTTTTAAAAAAATATTTTTTCAAGGCGTGGATTTTTAAAAAATATTTTTTCAAGGCGTGGATTTTTAAAAATATTTTTTCAAGGCGTGGATTTTTAAAAATATTTTTCAAATATATTTTTCAAATATATTTTTCAAAAATATTTTTTCAAGGCGTGGATTTTTAAAAATATTTTTTCAAGGCGTGGTTTAAAAAAATATTTTTTCAAGGCGTGGATTTTTAAAAATATTTTTTCAAGGCGTGGATTTTTAAAGAATATTTTTTCAAGGCGTGGATTTTTAAAGAATATTTTTTCAAGGCGTGGATTTTTAAAAAATATTTTTTCAAAAAAAATATTTCTTCAAGTCGTAGATTTTTTAAAAATATTTTTTCGAGGCGTTTTTTAAAAATATTTTTTCGATGCGTTTTTTAAAAAATATTTTTTCAAGGCGTGGATTTTTAAAAAATATTTTTTCAAGGCGTGGATTTTTAAAAAATATTTTTTCAAGGCGTGGATTTTTAAAGAATATTTTTTCAAGGCGTGGATTTTTAAAGAATATTTTTTCAAGGCGTGGATTTTTAAAGAATATTTTTTCAAGGCGTGGATTTTTAAAGAATATTTTTTCAAGGCGTGGATTTTTAGAGAATATTTTTTCAAGGCGTGGATTTTTTAAAAAATATTTTTTCAAGGCGTGGATTTTTAAAAAATATTTTTGTCAAAGCGTGGATTTAAAAAAAAAATATTTTTTCAAGGCGTGGAATTTTTAAAAAATATTTCTTCAAGGCTTGGATTTTTAAAGAATATTTTTTCAAGGCGTGGATTTTTAAAGAATATTTTTTCAAGGCGTGGATTTTTAAAGAATATTTTTTCAAGGCGTGGATTTTTAAAAAATATTTTTTCAAGGCGTGGATTTTTAAAAAATATTTTTTCAAGGCGTGGATTTTTATTTTTTCAAGGCGTGGATTTTTAAAAAATATTTTTTCAAGGCGTGGATTTTATTTTTTCAAATTTTTAAAAAATATTTTTTCAAGGCGTGGATTTTTAAAAAATATTTTTTCAAGGCGTGGATTTTTAAATAATATTTTTTCAAGGCGTGGATTTTTAAAGAATATTTTTTCAAGGCGTGGATTTTTAAAGAATATTTTTTCAAGGCGTGGATTTTTAAAAAATATTTTTTCAAGGCGTGGATTTTTAAAGAATATTTTTTCAAGGCGTGGATTTTTAAAGAATATTTTTTCAAGGCGTGGATTTTTAAAGAATATTTTTTCAAGGCGTGGATTTTTAAAGAATATTTTTTCAAGGCGTGGATTTTTAAAAAATATTTTTTCAAGGCGTGGATTTTTAAAGAATATTTTTTCAAGGCGTGGATTTTTAAAGAATATTTTTTCAAGGCGTGGAATTTTTAAAAAATATTTTTTCATTTTTTAAAAAATATTTTTTCATTTTTTAAAAAATATTTTTTCATTTTTTAAAAAATATTTTTTCATTTTTTAAAAAATATTTTTTCAAGGCGTGGATTTTTAAAGAATATTTTTTCAAGGATTGGATTTTTAAAAAATATTTTTTCAAGGCGTGGATTTTTAAAGAATATTTTTTCAAGGCGTGGATTTTTAAAGAATATTTTTTCAAGGCGTGGATTTTTAAAAAATATTTTTTCAAGGCGTTTTTTAAAAAATATTTTTTCAAGAAGCCAAAGGGCGTGGATTTTTTAAAAAATATTTTTTCATGAATTTTTAAAAAATTTTTTTCAAGGCGTGGATTTTTAAAAAATATTTTTTCATGGATTTTTAAAAAATATTTTTTTCAAAACGTGGCTTCAAATATTTTTTTAAGGCGTGGATTTAAAAAAAAATATTCTTTCAAGGCGTGGATTTTTAAAAAAATATTTTTTCAAGGCGTGGATTTTTAAAAAATATTTTTTCAAGGCGTGGATTTTTAAAAAATATTTTTTCAAGGCGTGGATTTTTAAAAAATATGTTTTCAAGGCATGGATTCTTAAAAAATATTTTTTCAAGGCGTGGATTTTTAAAAAAATATTTTTTCAAGGCGTGGATTTTTAAAAAAATATTTTTTCAAGGCGTGGATTTTTTGCACTTAGTCCCTTTACCATGCCATCGAACGATTCGCAAGAACATTTGCACTTGACTTCCCGTGTCTGAGCACTTGTCAACCACTTGTAAGAGGAAATAATTTAATAAAGACCTGCATACCACTACTACAAACAATAATATCTAACCACATTTCACTCTCTTCTATCTCTCTCTCTTTTCCCCTTACAGCTTTATTGCAATCTCTCAATGCGGCCTCCGTGCAATTTCCAAAATTAGTCAATGGAACAGCTGAGCCAGTCGATGCCTCACGTTATGAATACGCAATCGATGGTAAGACCACCATCAGTCGAACGGGTTTAGCTCAAAAGGACGGTCAGGATAACGTTGATCCGACTGCAGCGAAATTCAATATGCCGACAAAGAACGGTGATGGTTGTGCAGCAACAAATCTAACGGCACTGACATGGGCTCATGCAGTCAATAGCCAAAAGGAGCTAACGGAAGCTCTTAACAGTAAGTAAAGGAGGCGAAATGAAATGTGTTGAATGTTCGGTTGAATTCTAGAAATGAAAATGCTACCAAAATAAACTGCTGGAGGCTAACATGAGGCGTATACATAATAGTTATTAATTTTTAAAAGACCTACAATAAAAAATTAAATGCAGGACGAGAGTAAAAATGAAATAATTATTTGAAGACCAGAAAGGTCTTCCTTCGTGTTTTGGAAACAGTAAAAATCATTTTGAGAAACATAGAAATGCCCCACACAACTCTGGTATAGAGGTCCAATGAATCAAGCCTTACTTTCATTTAAGGTTTTCCCCCACATCGTCCTCTCTCTATTTTCTAAAAATAAATCCGTTATCTAATTACATTTCTAAATTTTTTCCAGGTGACATTGATATGATTGAGGCCGATATTGTTATGGGCAAGATTAATAATACCGGTCCCGATATGCCTGTGATGGCCCATCCACCAGCCAACAATTCCGACATTTCGCTCGAATCCTTTTTACAACAAATTAAGAAATACAATGACGGCAACAAAGAGAAGATGAAGGGTGTTAAATTGGATTTCAAATCGATTGAGGTGTTTGAAGGTGCTCTCAAAACCTTGGAAGACAAAATACCCGAGGTAACTATTTCAAATCACCAATATTACTTAGATACCACTATTAAAATATTTTGTCTCTCTTTTCCCCCAGATGACCTATCCGATATGGTTAAATGCTGACATCATAAGTGGTCCCGTCAATCAAAACAATACCATACCCGTTGATCCACAACGTTTCTTCGCCGGCTCCTCCAAATTCCCTCAAGCCGTCCTCTCAATTGGTTGGACCACAAAATGGTCATCGGATTTTAATAATGGTTCATATACATCGCAAGAAATCGATGCCATGATTTTAGCCATTAAAGCAAATAATATAACCGAGACTGGGCAACCGATAACATTCCCTGTGCGGGCTGGTATTGCTGCCAATAGCCAAGAGGAGTTACATGATTTGGTGAAAGCAATTAATGGCACGAATACTAGTACCCTTACCATATGGTCTTCACAAAACGATTATGTTGATATTGCCAAATTGAGGGAGTTGATATTTTCATTTGGTTTCGATCGTGTCTACTTGGATGTGCCCGAAGAGGTATCAAGTCAATTGGATTTGGGACGTGAGGATAATGAAGACAGTGGAAGTGAGAATGGTGGCCCGCAGGGCAATGGTGCCGAGGGTAATAACCATGCCCTAACATCTTTGGTTAACTTTAGTTTAATAAGTGCTGGTCTTTATTTGTTTAGTTTGTATTTAGAGAAACTTCGACTTTAAAAGAAGATGATCGGATTTTTGTGTTTGTAAAGAACTTGACTAATGTTTTATGTACTTTGACGATATGATACGATTTTTACTGATAATAAAAAATAATAAAAGAAACGAAATTTAATTATTGTTGTTTCTTAAATAAAAAAAATTTGAAAATATATGAGTCCAAAAATAATATGATGTTAGGTGAGTGGGTTTGGCTGGGCAGTTGAATAGGTGAAGCGTGTAATGTGGACCATCACCACATGCCGGGCAGATATTATCGACCGCGCCGTCAATTCGTGCCCAGTATAAATCGAGGCGGCTACACCATCCTGATCTCAATTGTGCCAATATCACTCTGGTATGTCCAGGTAGCTGCTGCTCTTCTGCAGCTATCGTAGGCGGGTGATCACCGAGGATTGTATTCACACGATAGTATCGCTTCCTCAACTGCATTCGTGTGTGTACGATTCAATACTGCTTGATAGGCCTATTTATCTAGAGGTTCCCTTTTATTTCTTTGGACCTCTCTCTCTCTCTCCAGATCCTGAAGACCCTTCCAAACATGCCTAGATGGTGGGTGCTTATCCATTTTGTAACGATGTGGACGGATACACAAGCTATATCGAGAACATCTTGTTGTGTTGATGCACAGAAAGAATCTTCGTCTCCTCACGTAAGTGGTTTATTGGAGTCATGAGGAGACATTCTGTTGCAGTCCTCAGGGCGGCATTCTGGCGAGATTCAAGACTTTGCCACTGCGATGCACTGACTTTAGGGGACCACCACCGCATAGCTTAGCACAGACCGTCCTATTGCTGTGTATGTGATTAACAAGATTTCTGTGTCAGCTCCCTAAGATCTGCCGTCTAGCAACTAGAAAACCTTGTTTCTGCTCCTGATCTTATCGCAAATAGCTGTAGCATGCGCAAACGACTTATAAAGGCTATCGAATTTGACTCCTAGAACCTTGAGGTAATTGGTGGAGTCCATCCGTTATATGTGTGGAAATGGCGTGCACAGCTGTTGTAGTACTGTGCTGCTTCCGGAACCCATGTTGATGCCCAGCAACAGAGTAGCATTCACCAATCCTAGGGAGTTGTAATGCCTCAAGTGTCTTAGCTACTGGCGACAAAAGTGAGATCGGCCTGTATGACTCACCTTTGCTGGCAGTCTTGCCTGGCTACAATAGCGGGACCACCCTGCCCATTTTCCAGGCATCGGGAACTATTAGGGTAGCTAACGACAAGTTGAGAACTCGGGAACTATTAGGGTAGCTAACGACAAGTTGAGAACTTTAGTTAGGGACTCTACTCCTGGTTCATCAAGCTGCTTCAACATCACCATGGAGATTCTGATGACACTTGCAACATTCTCCAACGTATTGGAGTAATTGTGGTGGTTCCTCCTTCACTTGAAGAGATCGTTCATTTCGGTGTATTTCTATAAGCCGTTAATTTTAAATTTAGACCAAATTTAGCTATAGCAGTAGGCTGGGTTGAAATGATACAACTTCCTGCACTTATTATAGCCGGAACTAATCTGCTGTGGACGATGTTTTGATAAACCGAACAGAACGACGGTCTAGATTTTTTTTCGTTTCTGGCATAGATCGAAATAACCCGAAACGAGTATGAGATGAGTCAAAATAGAAAACTGAGAACGAGAAAATACAGGGGCCGAAACGAAGTTGTTGTTTCGGGTCTACGCTGTGTCAATCAACATTTGTCGTGACTTAGATTCTTCATATTCGTCTCTTATATGAACATTTGATTTAAAGACTGTGTCAAAATTATTTGATTTTGAATTTAAATTCCGACGAAAGGGTTTTCTACTTACGAAGAGGATTTTCGATTTGTTTAACATCAAACGCCTACCATCGTTTATTTCGGTTTGCTGTGGAGATAATTGTCTTTATCATATTTGATTTGTGAGCTCAATGACTCTGATTAAAATACAATAGTGATATTCCTTTAAAAAGGTATTCGTTGCAGCTTCTTCAAATTAATAACTTTAAATGCAAATATGTCAAAAATGTGAGATCCATTTACAGCATCCAGCCAGCAGGTATCCGCAATTTTCGATGTAGTATTTCTTTCGTATTATTTATTTTTTATATGATAAATTAAATTGCTTTGGGTTATTGTATACAGTTTATAAACATAATTTACATATGAAGACCTTAATATGACTATATATTAAAAAAAAATTAAAAGCAAATAAAAGCATTTTCTTTACAGATTAATAAAAATTAAAAAAAATAATAATATTATATGACTAAAATGTAAATTTGCTTAAAAGCACCTGTTGTGTTCTATTATTTTTTTGGAAGCAAATTTTGGGCTTATGTTATGTTTTGGGGAAAGATCAAGAACATTTTTGAAATGTATACTAAGATAGTCTGGATCAAAATGGTAACAATTTTCAATAGACCACATTTTGCGAGGAATGACTCTTTAAATAAAAACCTATTACATTATGATAAGCTGCAGTTTTTTTCACTAGCAGTCCCTGTAGCTAAAATTACAACGGTATAGATTTGTCCTTCGAGAAGTCTATACTTTTTCGACTCCTTAAATTATCCATTATTTCATTTTTTCTCTTATATGCCTTTGAATGACCTCTGCCTATAAAAATCTATAATATAATGTTATATATGGTTCGCATAATTATTATTTGAAATTTTCATACAAGGACTTCTTCAAAATGTTACCATTAATACCATTTGGATGTCCATATCTCAGCAAATATGAAGTTCCGCAAAGACACTACAATGATATCTTTCTAATCAGGGCCTCTGATGCTACATATAGTAAACATTTCAAAACGATCCGCTATCGGTCCCTTAAACATGACGTTAGCCCTTGTTTTTTTTCACATTTTGAAAGCCAAATATTGCAATAAAATTTTTCTTTGGACTGGTCTATTTTTACTTAGCCAATGTTTGACGATATCTTGAGATTACTTAACAAATTATAAAAAAAAATAATAAGAGAGCACACAAAAAAATTCTGAACTTATTGTAGTGTTAAAGAATACGAAATAATACGCAATGGTGGATGCTCCAAATCCACATCTCGGAATTCATGGGTAAACGATAGAATATAAAAACTGAACACGGTGGCAATAACCCATTCCGAAATCGAACTTATGACATGGAAATACCAACCGCCATCAGAGGGATACCTGTTTTTTGTTTGACGAAAAAAAATACGATTTTCAATTAACATAAAATCAGAAGAAAATATATATGGGAGCTATATCTAAATCTGAACAGATTTTCACGAATCTCAGCAGACATCATTCTAGGATCAATTCAGTACGCTATGCCAAATTTCGTGCAAATCGAAAACATATAGGGACTTTGGTGCACAATTTACATAAAATCGGACGCAAATTTATATGGGAGCTATATTCAAACCTGCACCGATTTTAACGAATCTCAGCTGACATCATTCAATACTCAATTCAGTATGCTATGTCAAATTTCGCGCAAATCGAATGATATATGGGGACTTTGGTGCACCATTTACATTAAATCGGACGAAAATATATATGGCAGCTATATCTAAATCTGAACCGATTTTCACGAAATTTAACACACATTATTCTAGACTCAATTCAGTATGCTATGCTAAAATTCGTGCAAATCGAAAGATATTTAGGGTATCTGGTGCACCATTTACATTAAATCGGACGAATATATATATGAGAGCTATATTTAAATCTGAACCGATTTTCACGAATCTCAGCAGACATCATTCTAGACCTAATTCATTACGCTATACCAAAGATATTTAGGGACTTTGGTGCACAATTTACATAAAATCGGAAGAAAATATATATGACAGCTATATCTAAATCTGAACCGATTTCACGAAACTTATCAGACATCATTCTAGGCTTAATTCATTACGCTGTGCCAAATTTCGGGCAAATCGAAAGATATATTGAGACTTTGGTGCACAATTTACCTTAAATCGGACGAAAATATATATGGGAACTATATTTAAATCTGAGCCCATTTTCACGAAACTTAGCACACATCATTCTAGCCTTTATTCAGTACGCTTTGCCAAATTTCGTGCAAATCGAAAGGTATTAAGGGTCTTTGGTGCACAATTTACATTAAATCGGACGAACATATATACGAGAGCTATATCTAAATTTGAATCGATTTCCACCAATTTCAATAGGGTTTGTCCTAGAGCCAAATAAATAAGCTGTGCCAGATTTCATCCAATTCCGATCAAAAATGCGACCTATACTTTGTGTACAATTTAACATCGACAGAAATTGTTTCTATGCATATTTCAAAAGGATCCATGTGTCGATCTCGTTTCCTTTTGTCTGATACAAACCTATGCACAAAGACCTAATACCTTGTTTCACTGTGTGGTGAAGGTTATAAATATGTACATTTCAAACTCACCATTTCCTTGGATTTGATCCTTTGAATAGAATGTGTGACATGACACCCGTTACGGCCAGCAAAATAAATAAAATCGTACAACACACCGACATGCCCAATCTTAAATGGGCATTTGGTTTTGTACCCGCTATCGGATAGATCATATACGATATCAAGGCTTGCATCCAAAAGTATAGGGTGCCAAAGCCGAAACAACAGAATGCACCAATAAAATGTACCACACGTACATTTGTTTCCTGGAAATTGCCCACAATGCTAATGCCCAGACAGGAGGCAAAACCAAACCATACCGCCAAACGATTATAGCGCAACAGATTTGTACCCAAATCCGGATGATGTTCGAAGAGTTGTAATATCTGGCGATAACGTATGTAGATTGTAATGCCCACTATAAAATAAAAATAACAGCAAAAACAATAATTATTTCACAATTAAATGTTAATGAATCACAGCGAGTTTGGATAAGTTTGCAGGGTAATCCCCCACAAACTCAGCCACACATCTACTCACATAATACACTGCCAATATTTATCATTTGGCCAAATACACAACTCTCAGGTGAATAGGTGGCTGCATCACTGATATAGGGTACGGTGGGTACAACATGACCTTGCAATACGGCCGCAATGTAACTGCAACACGAACCGAAAAAAACAAATTTTAGAAATTGAATTACCAACAAAATTATTTCTCAGAATCCAACAACAAACAAAGCCCAACAACGCAAAATCATCTTCCAAGTTATTTTCTTTCATTTTTTGTTCAATCAAAAACTTACGTTCCCAAAAATGTAACTTGAAATACAAGAAACACAGCAACTGGTATTAAATAAACTTTAGACATTTCTTATCCTGCTTGACCCCAAAGGTGATAAGAAATTTTGCTATCCGTTGCACTTTTCGAGACCACTAGCCGCAATTTACAACAAAAATAAATTAATTTAATTTTTTTTTGCAAAAACAGCTCTTTGTTTATGTTTGTTTCTATTATTTTTCAGTGATTGCGTGAGAGAGAGAGTGGCGAGAGCAAGTGAGTGTTTTGTTTGGCAAATGTTGTCAAATTGGTGCAGTGTAATTAGTGGATGTTGTAACGTAAATACGTATTGGTAACGTAAGCGATGTGTTCGTTGCATTTAAAGCAATAACTGGAAATGTATTTTAAAAACAACAACAAAATATAATTCGGGACGTCGGAAATTTGGGAAAAGACATTATTAGAGGGCTACTCTAAAAAGTGGACTAATATTGAGCATTTTTGCTACCCAATGATATCCCAATAAAAAACCAAATTACAGGCAATCCTTTTGAAAAAGGTGCAGAAAATACCGAATATTAGAGCGATAATAACCGTTCCGTACCAACCTTAGTAGCAGAACGGGAACTTCAATAGACGGGAAACAGGAACTTCAATAGAACAACATTTAAGCGAAACATTTGTACGAGCTATGTAAAAACATGATACTATACATATTGAAAAATTTTGAAAGAAGTATTATATTTTGTCCACCAGTTTCCGGAAAGCATATTAAAGAAACTTCGGTGTGGAAAATCTGATAAAGTTTAACCCAATGAACTGCTTAGTTTGTTTGTTTAGATGTTACAAGCCAGCATTTGTTCCATAAGTTGAATTTAAAAAAGATTTAGAGGCGCGTCGGTCTTGTGCGCAGATCCACCAATTTGAAAAACCATGTTCCGAAATGTTGTCTTCCACTAGAACATTCTTTCGGATTCGTGGCATAACTCTTCTGCGTGAACCATCAGATGGTTCGCTTTTATATGCCTTTTGAGCTGAGGCGTGCTCATCCAATCTTACAACATAACCTAGCCAACTTAGTCGCTGCTAGACTATGACAACTCATGGTTCATTCGACGGCGATATTCACCGCCGACGCAGATCGGCCCATAGATCTTTAGGAGAATTCTTGTCTCAAAAACTCCACGCTGCTTGCGCGTCATGCTTCAAATCCATGCAACAGCTACCCAGACTACCCATCTCAGAGTCCTGTAGAGTGTGAGTTTGGTCTAGCGAGAGTTGGCCTTGTATTTGAATTGCTTACTCAGGCCATAGTAACATCTATTGGTCAACAGTATTCTTCTTCGGATGTCAAAACGGATGTCATTAGTTTCGTTTATGGCGGTAACGACACACATAAAATCGTTCACTAGATCGAAGCTGTAGTTTTCAAGTACCACAGTTTGTCCTAGTCTACTGGACGTCTTGAGCGTTGATATGCGTTTTTGTTGATCTTTTCCAGGATCTGGCGCAGAGTGCAAATCTGGAAAATGGTAGATTTGGTCCAATAATGTCATTGACCATTGACATCAGTCGTTCACACAGCACATTGGATAGCATTTTATATGCGGTGGGAAGGAGACTTATTCCTCTACAGTTGGCACATATCGTCTTGTCTCAGTTTTTGTGCACGATTCCAATCATTAGGCATGCATTCATATAGCCAAATTGTACTAATCAGCTGGTGTATGCTCCTGACCTGCATCTAATCACCAGTCTTGAAAAGTTCGGCTGTTAACACATTGGCAAATGCTGCTTTATTATTCTTCAGCCGATTGATTGCTTTGACCTCGTCTTGGTTGGTATACACTTAATATCGTCATCTCATTCTAGGGTATCCTCTTCGTCGCTACTATTTGATAGCAGACGTTTTTCAAAATGCTCCTTCCAGATCCTCAACATCTCTACAGGAGGATGTGCCTCCACCAAATCCTTCGGTTTGGTGTTTTACACGTTGGTAAAATTTTCAGACTTGATTCTGACTCCTGTATATCTCGAGTTGCTCACATTTTTCTTGTTCTTTATTCTTTCTTATAAAAATACGTTTCCCCCATTTCGTTTTCTCCTGCTAATTCTCTCACGCTACGTGTTGCTACTGATCGTACCATGGGTTTCTTGATAGTGGTTTTTGTACCCAAGTGTTGCTTTTGGTGCAGTTTGTAGGGAGTGGGCAATTCTTTGCCATTGCAATGAATTGCTACCTGTTGCGTTGCAATTTTTAGACGTCGAGTTTCCGTGATACATTAGAACGCACATTTGCGGCTACGTTAAGACGGGTGCAAACCTTGGCAGCCACAAGGTAATGGTCCGAATCTATATTCGCTCCTCGGATCGATCGAACGTCTAATACATTGAATGAATACTTTCCGTCTATCACAACATGATTAATTTGATTTCTCGTTGCTTCATCAGGAGAAATCCAGGTGGTCTTGTGTATATCGAGATGCTTGAATCTGGTGCTGGTAACTACCATGTTTTTTGCTGCCGCGAAGTCAATCAATCTCATGCCGTTGTCTGATGTTTATTTTCTTCCAACAATGTGTTTGGAGTTTCACATACGCTGAAAAAAATTTTAATTGCATATCGTTTTGACCATTGAAATTTCCGTATGTTTCACCATATGTAAAAAAGTGACAGGTATGGCCAAAAATACTTTCCCTTGCGATTTTTGCATTAAAATCTCCTAGAAGAATTTTAATGTCATGGTCAGGGTAGCGGTCATATGCTGTTTTAGGCGCTCATAAAATATGTCTTTTGTCTGTTCATCTTTGCCTTTCGTCGGAGCAAGGGCGCAAATAAGACTCATCTACTTGCAATTCGCTCATCTACTGGAGTGAATCTGGAGACGAGGACTTTTATTGTCCTGTTAACCATAAATCCGCAGCCAAAATTCAAGTTTGCTATAATACAGGGTGTAATCATCTGATTCACTTACGCCAGTCCCTTTCCATCGCATTTCCTGTGAGACAATAATATCAGCTTTGTATTCCTGAGTACATCCGCCAAGGCGAAAACTGCGCCTGTTCTGTACAATGTGCGCACATTCCAAGTGCAAATTCGCAGATGATCAACTGATGATGAAAATAGCTACCCCGGTGACATCGTGGGGAGGTCAGTTTTAATAATTGAGATGAAAGAGAGACCAAGATAAGTCTGGACTTCGCCATGTTGAAGTCCAAAACCTGCTACATATCGCTATCCTGCACTCCGACGGTAATGTTAATTTCAAATTTCACGATTTCAGCTCTATCCCTTTCTCCAAATTCAAATTGTACCAAATTTAGTACTCTTTAGTTCTGTTCGCATACGTGGGTATAAACTTTCAAAACCATGTTTTTAGCTCTATTCATTCACATGCTACGAAATTGTAACAGATTTAGTACCTATAGTTCGAATGCCAAAAAAAAAAAAAAAAAAAAAACTCTTTGCTACATCTATTCTACAATCCATCAGTGGTTCTCATTTCAAATTTAAGAGTTCTATCTCTACCGGTTCGCCAAATACAAATGGTACCACATTTAGTACTTTTCGTAACGTTCTAGTACGAATTTCCAAAACCCAGATTGACCCTCAACCCAAATTTCAAGATTCTTGCTTCAGCCGTTTCGTCTGGGCGTTGATGAATCGTTACGTCAGTCAATTACATTTTTTAATTATGTGTTGAAAAAATTTCAAAAAAAAAATGACAGTAGAAGCCATTTCCTACATAGTTGCCTCTTTTTTATTCACCTCAAGCTGTCCTATCTTGTATTATTGCACCATGAGTTAATCCCGAACTTTTTGCGTGTATTTAAATAGTCTCCATATGAACGTATGCCTACGCCCCGTTACACACTGTAACGTCACATTTACGTACACCTAACCCCAGCATGCATGCCACTCGCTAATTGCAGTAATTGCAATTTGTTGTGCAAAAACAAATCAGCTGTTCGCTTGACAGAACAGGATAATGACGATGGACGGTTGATAAGAAGAGAGCCGTAAAAAGAACGTTTTCAAAGATAAATAAACGTTGGCTGCTGCCAATTCAACACACGCTTTTGTTGGTTCGGCATCGATTGTGGACGGATTTTCTCGTTTTGTTCGCTTTTTGGTGCGGTGGCTGTGCTTTTTGTTAACTGGTGGTTATAAAATGTAATTTGTAGTAAAAGAAAACCAAAATAAAACGTAAACATACTATAAATAAACCATTTTCAACTAAAAATAGAATTTTCTTAAAAATAAGGCAATGAAAATTGCAATTCTTACTTAACAAAAATAAATAGAAAATCACCGAAAAGAAATAAATCAATATTAAATGTCAAGAACAGTGAAATAATAAAAATAGAAGGAAAGAAATAGTAGTGTGCTTGGAATATAAAGCCAAATAAATATCAAATTAGCCGACAGACAGACAACTAGGCAACATTGTTTGTTGCATTAGTTAAATAGTGGGTGTTTTTATTTGTATATCGTTTTTATTTTTCAATTTTATTCAACAAATTAAATTTCAATGTCAAAAATTCCCCCTCCCCAAGAAAGAACCTTCCCCACAAAATTTGCAAAAATCGACCAAAAAGCCAATCAAAGGAAATTATCTGTGTGTATACAAACGAGTAGAGTTGAGTGAGAGGGTAAGTGCAATTTGTAATCAATCAATGAAAGACGGACTGTTGTTGTTGTTGTTATTGTCCGCCATGGCGGGGAGGTAAGGCGAGTCAAGTGGATACCGAATGCGTGCCATGATGCCACAATCAAAAGGAGATAAATAAGTTATCGGCAATTGTGTTTGGTTTTGCACAAACAACAACAATAACAACTGTCAACAATTGAAGTGCAGCAGCGGGCAAAACATGTGCTTGTTGTTGGTGAGAGTGCAAAAGCACTCCCATATGGTTCTCTGCATGCCATGCATGTGCGAGAGAGAGAGAGTGAACGACAGTTTGTTTTGTTTTTATGCCGGTTAATATGAGTGGTGTCAATTTGGCGATTATTTTCTACTTAAATGAATGTTAAAATAGCATAAATCAAAATTTCCCGCGAAAAAAAGATTTTATTTTAAATTAAAATGTTTTATTTGTTAACAAAACAGATAAATACCTATTTGCCATTGGTGTTGACATAATCATTATCCTCTCTATCTTTATTTATCCTTCATTAGCAAAGTGAAGGGAGGGTATAATTATTTTTGTGTTGTTTTGCTTTGTGTTCCTCTTGTGAGCGACCATAACAACAATTAGTTGGGATGTCACTCAAATTGAACCACCCAACCCCACAACCAATCACCCATCACATCGCCCACTTTCGCCCAGTGGGATTTGGTAGTGCCTGCATTTTTATTGAATGAAAATTCTTTACGTCTTTCGATGTTTTGCTGTCTGCAGTAGTCAGCATTATGACCAAAACATGCTGTTGGCATCAACTACAGAAGGATGACCTTTTTTTATTCTCTTTTGAGAAATTAATTTCAAGTATTTCACAAAATATGTGTCGATATGTAATGACGGATGTGTGCTGTTGCTGCTACATATCCCCTTTTGTTAAGTGGGCGTTACTGTATCTGTATTAATTAATTAATGATTGCTAGGCAGTGGGGTCTAGATAATAGTAGCCCGTTTTTAATGGGAACAATTCGATCAAAACTGATACCAACACGCGACAGAATATCCTTTTAAATAGATTCATTTTTCCGGGAGGCGGGCCTTCGGCCGGTGATTTTAGATTTTCCCCTCATAGACGGATACCAACTCCGGCTACGCGGCAGAATTTCCTTGTTTTGTAGGGTTCTAGGCCATATCTTTTGATCGACAACTGATACAGCCATATATCATACCATTTTTGAAGGAGCAAATGTAATCGCAATTGTCAGGATTAATGAGGTACTATAATGAACACAAGTTCGACTTTTAGGGAGATCTTCAAAAAAAAAAAAACAATCGGGGTTTAAAACCCAGCTTATTGGCATATCTCCCAAACGATTTGAGATAATCCCTTCATCCGTAGAACCGGGTACCAGTACCGCAACTTACGAGTCAAATAATCAAGTACGTCCCCAAAAAAAAAAAATATATCCCCATAATTATGGTAAAAATACCTGCCTCTGGAAAAAAAAAATCAGAAAAATTTGATCGTTTATACTAAACAAGACTTTTAATGGGATAATGTGACAATTACAAAGTTAAATCCACTTAGTACCTAGAGTACGACAAGTACCTTCTAAATGAAACATTTCCAACAAGGAATCCCAAGAATCAGAGAACTGGCAATGGAAGTGAACAGGTTATTCGGCGAGCACAAACGGAAATAGTGGCTAGGACATCTTAAGTTTTGCAACATCAGTTCCACAGCGAGTAAATTGTGGGCAACGGTTATATCGCTCTTGAAGGAGTAGAGTACCTAACCAAAGTTCTCAATTTGTCGTTACTCCCAAATGCCTCCAAATGCCAAAGTGGGCAGGGTGTTCCCGCTACAGACCGATCTCACTTTTGTCGTCAGTAGCTAAGACTTTTTAGACATTGCTCCTCCCTAGCATTCGTGAATGCTACTCAGTTGATGATCATCAACACGGATTCCGGAAGCAGCACAGCACAACAACACCTTTGCATGCCATTTTCATACATATAACGGACGGGCTCAACCAGAACAGTCCGTTTAATAGGATAATTTTGGTGGCGTTGGACCTTGAACCTTAATACCGTCAGATTTAATGGCTTTCGAGGACGTCGAAGGAACTACTCTTCAGCCAAGTTTGAAACGTTGGATCGTAAATGTGTAGGCGCCAGACGTACGTGGAATTCCGAATTAAGAAATCGAATTCCCTAGAGTCAAGAAGGGAGTTCCCCACGGAGGGGTGATATCTCCGGAACTGTTTAACATCTACCTTTCTGAAAGTCCTCTCTCAACGGATGGCATTAAGGTCATTACGTTTGCAGATGATTGTATGATCATGGCGCCAGGGCGGAAAATTGTTGACATATGTGAGAGGCTGAACAGCAGATATATCAGACTTGTTCCGGGTGAGGAATATGGAAATATCAGCAATTGTTTACCACACGAACATGCGGCTACCTTTGAATGTGCAGCTTGATGGGTCCAAAATTCCGATCACGAATTACCTCAAGGTTCTAGGGGCCAATTCAATAGCATTTGAAAGTATTACGCACTTGCGACAGCTATTTGCGATAAGGCCAGGGTAGAAACAAGGTTCTCAATTTACTAGCCGCCAGCGCCTGGGAGCTGACTAAGAAGCCTTGTTAACAACATACACAGCAAAAGGCCGGTCGGTGGTAAACCTCCGAGAATGCCGCTCTGATGACTGCAACAGTGTGTATCCTCATGACTCCAATAGATCACTTACATGAGGGGACGAAAATCCTTTCTGTGCGTCAACACAATAACATGTCTAAAGAATATCTGTTTGGATGTTATATCCAAACCATCACCTTATTGATTGGCACCTAACACCTTGGCATATCGGGAACGATCTTATTGATCTGGAGAAAAGAGGTGCAGATGTACAAATTGGAGCATCTAGATAAATCGGCCTATCAAGCACGATTGAATTGTATTCACATGGATGCCTTTCAGGAAGCAATTGAAGAATATAGAGCGAATACAATCTTCTACGACGAACCAGAGTGGAACCTGGAAAAGGCTCACGAAAAAAACACCGACACATTCCACGTATTCTTTGACTATAAAGCCGCATTCGACAGACCTATCCGATCAGAGGTATTTTAAGCCACGTCTGCATTAGGCATTATTGCAAAATTTATACGGCTATGCAGGATAACTCTATCTAGCACAAGGTCAGCAGTCGGAAATGACCTTCCATACCGAATGAGAATTCAGACAAGGTGACAGCTTGCGGTGTGACCCTTTTAAAATTCTGCTGGAAAGGGTTATACGAGATGCAATTGTAAACAGAAATGTCACTCTGTACACCAAACAGCATATGTTACTCGCCTACGCCGACGACATAATGAATCGAACATTGTGAGACTCGGACCAACTGTGAACGATTTTATATACCTCGGTTCCGCCATAAACATAACTAATAACATCAGCTTTGAAATCCAGAGGAGAATAGTGTTGGCCAACATATCGTGTCTTGAGAATGGATGAGGATGCACCAGCTCAAAAGGTATATAAAGGCAACGAATTCGATGGAAAGTGGATCAAGTGGAAGACAACATGGTCTTTCAAATTGGAAGATTGGCACACAAGACTGAAGCGCCTAGAAATCTTTTTATGCTTCTTTTTTGGAAAAAAACGTTCTGTCACAAGTAAAGTAACTCGATTAACTTCTCTGAACCGAAAATCCTATTGTTGATTATATTAGAAATATACTTAGACTTCAATGTAAGACATCGAAACTCGTATATCTCAGTATTTACGACACTTATATCCCTCTATATTTTTTTAATTATAATATGTTATTATTATTATTATTTCAAATCATCCCAATCGCCAGAATTTACGTATTCGTCAATATACGTTCACATAGATTGGGCCTTACTGTACCAACATAATTGTCCGCCACCATTGTCATCAGTTGCAGCATGTGCTGATGCTGTCGGTTGTTGTTTATTGTTCCCAAGATTGCATCATGTCTGATGAATATGCCAATTCTTTAGCATAAATTGGCAGGGTAGATACTTCGCAACTGCATTTGGAATCGATTCAAGGCTATTATTGTAAAACTTTCTGTGAAGAGCATACGAAGCATAAAAACAACAGTTGTTAATTTAGCAATGACTATTCGAGACATGGAAGATGAACATGGAATATTTAGGCGGATTTTTGCAACTATAAGCGTAGCGGATAATATCTTAGGAATCATGTCCATCTCATTCTGCTGGTGTTCTTAGGCAATGTAGATTTTTTTAGAAATCCATATAAATAGGTTCAAGCAATTTTGTATCCGTCTTTGCATCTAAGTAATGCTTGATGCTTCGCTTATTTTCAAAATGACCACCTTTGCAGTGGCACCAGAGGCATCTTCTACAGAATTTAGTTCGTAAGCCTTTCGCATGATATTAATCATTTATTTTTCTTTCAGATTTGGACCAATTTGAGTTGTCCATCATTTGACGTTGGTTCCGATTCTGCAGTATCATGCGGGAGCAGCGGTAATTGAAAATTAGATCTAATGAGTATGCCTTTTTTTCAAAAAAAAAAAATGAGTTCAGGCAATACAGTTCTGTCCATGCACAGTGATTAATTGTGTACTTAGGATTCTATAGTGAATATAACAGTTTTATTGTGTTCAATTTTTAGAATAGAAAAATTTCAAATAGAAGTGTATAAATCCCACAAAAGAAATCTATAACTGTTCATCATCTCCTTCCCATTTAAACCTTTAAGCAATTTGTAGATTTTTTTTATTTTTTTTTTAATTCGAAAACCACAACACAACCGAAAATTTGTGATGTGAAAACATTTTCATCGATCATTTGATGTTTAGAATAGATTAACATAGAGATAGACAAATGGACAGACAGCAAATCGTAATTGATTTACATTTTCGAATCGATGCATCACAGGAAGGAAGAAGACAACTCAAATGTCTGATGTCCCCCCTATGTCTAGGCATGCGTTCGTGCGCTCACTTGCTCACTCTTCTCCCAATGCAGCAGCACTAGAGGAGATTATTGTCACAGTTAGAGTAGAATCAGAATATTTGCACAAAAGAACTCGCAAAGAAAGAAATCTTGGGACTGTGCCACATTCAAAATAGAAATTAATTATTCAGTTGCATTTGCATTTTTTAACATTTCGGTTGTGTCACAACGAGACGACGACGGTGAAAATTGATTTCAAATGAAAAAGAAAATCAAACGAAGCGAATAACTATTTTAAAATTCAATTTCATATTCAAACTGAATTCAATTTTTAAAACGAACGAACGAGTGAACGCGTCCGACCAATGATCTGGAATTTTTCGGGTTTCACAAATCGAACAAAAAATCAACTCGACTCAAACGAATTTACAACCAAAAAATTTTTAAATTTCTATGCAAAACGTGCAGCCATTATTTTTAAAATTAAATTTTCAAAAAAGAAATTCCTTGCCTTTGTAGAAAAAACCAAATTGAAAGTGGAGCAAAGCAAGTGAATGAAAGATAATGGCTCCGATAAGTGAAAAAAGAATGTCAAATCAGCAGCAGTCGCTGCAACAACAACAACAGCAAGGCGACATTATAATAACAACAACGGCAACAATGCAATTGAGTCATCATCAACAGCAGCAACAGCATCTTCATCATCATCACAACCACCACCACAACAACAGCCACCACAATCATCATCATCACCATCATGCCAAAGAAAATGCCTCAGCTGTACGCAGCAATGGCCTAGTGGTGGCCAGTCCCAATGTCAAGGGTTTGGAAATAAAAGATTTTCACGAATCCTGGCTGGAAGAGATGGAAGTCTACAAAGATATGATGCATGTTCCGAAACAGAAGCATGTGCCACATCAATTGTTGGGTTCCCACAATCATGCCCATACACCACAAGGCTGCCAAATCGATGTTGTGGTCAATACTCATCAGCATCACAATCCTCAGCAGCAGCACCACCACCAGCATCAGCATCAACACAATTCAAGTGCCAATAAAATGTCGTCACATTTGATGGCAACAACAAACCCTAAAGCGGCCAATAATAACAACAACAAGTCAATATCATCTGAGACAAATACAACAGCAGCAACAACAACAACGATTGTTACTAATGGAAATGTCAAACGTCGAAATGTAAATGACAACAGCAAAACCAACAACACACGAGTGAAAGTAACGCCAACATTGGCTGCTGCAACAGCAGCTGCATCTGCTGACACGGCAAAACATGGCAAATCTCAGGCAGCCAGTGGTGGTCATCAGGTAAGTTTTTTTTTACTTGTCATAGTTGATTGGATTAATGCATTGAATTTTTGAAGGAATATTAGTTTTGTGTTGTTGTTGTTTTGTATGTCAAAATTACAGATTGTTAGAAACAAATTTCAGAATTCATTTCCCCACTTAATGTATCCTAGAAAAGAGAACTAATATATTAATTTCAAAAGGGATCGAGGGAGTCAACTAAAGTGAGTCTTTATAGACGAACTGAAAGGAAGTCTTCCTATAGATGAGCTGAAGGAAGTCTTACTATAGAAGAGCTGAAGGGAGTCTTTTTATAGACGATCTGAAGGGAGTCTTTTTATAGACGATCTGAAGGGAGTCTTTTTAGAGACGATCTGAAGGGGGTCTTTTTATAGACGATCTGAAGGGAGTCTTTTTATAGACGAGTTGAAGGGAGTCTTTTTATAGACGAGGTGAAGGGAGTCTTTTTATAGACGAGGTGAAGGAAGTCTTTTTATAGACGAGGTGAAGGGAGTCTTTTTATAGACGAGCTGAAGGGAGTCTTTTTATAGACGAGCTGAAGGGAGTCTTTTTATAGACGAGCTGAAGGGAGTCTTTTTATAGACGAGCTGAAGGGAGTCTTTATAGACCGGCAGTAGGGAGTCTTAATAGACGAGCTGAAGGGAGTCTCTATAGACGTGGTTAAAGGGGGTCTTTTGTAGACGGGCTGTAGGGAGTCTTTATAGACCGGCAGTAGGGAGTCTTTATAGACGAGCTGAAGGGAGGGAGTAGACGAGCGCAAGGGAGTCTTTATATATAGACATAAAGTGTGGTTTTTTTTAAAGAACATTGTTTCAAGTAGCCAACGAGGCCTGGAAGTTGATTTTTTAAAGAATTTTGTTCTAAGGACCTCTAAGTCGTGGATTTTTCAAGAATATTTTTTTCAAGGGCCTCTAAAACGTGGATTTTTTAAAGAATATTTTTCTAAGGACCTCTAAGAATATTTTTAAGGCGTGATTTTTTTAAAAATATTTTTCTAAGGTCCTCAAAGACGTGGATTTTTTAAAGAACGAGCTGAAGGGAGTCTTTAGACGCGAGTTGAAGGGAGTTGCGTAATGAATTGAGTCTAAAATGATTATTGCTAAGTTTTGTAAAAATCTGTTTAGATTTAGATATAGCTCCCATATATAATTTCCTCCGATTTTATGTAAATGGTGCACCGGAGGCCCTATATTACTTTCGATTTGCACGAAATTTGGCATAACGTTTAGATGTACCTCCCATATTAATTTCGTCCGATTTTATGTAAATGGTGCACCAAAGCCTTGATATTTCCTTCGATACTTTTTTCTGTGTTTTGGCTTTAAAAAAAAAACATTTCTTCAATGACCCCCGCAGAATCTAATTTATAGATTATGCCATGAATATTTTCCCAAAGGCCAGCAGTCATGTTCTGGGAACCGGAAGCCGATAGCAATAAGCTTTAAAAGCTTTTTTTTAAAGAATAATTTTTGTTTCAAAGGTCTCAAAGACCGACCTGAGGTTTAGGGATTCTTCAGAGAGACTATAAAGGAAAGTATTCTTTATAGACGAAATGGTCTTGATATATATTCGGAAAGAAGCCTTTCTAAACGACCAGAAATAATTTTGTATCCTTATAGAGATTTGAGGGTGAGATCTGATGGTAGGTATGGGGATTTATGTACTAACTTCCTCTACACCAACACATTAATATGAAAAATTGTTAATTAACAACCCAATGCTTTCCTAATCATTGTACATTGTTGTTTTCCTTTTTTTAACATTTCCCACATGGATGCGCTGCCAAAACACAAACATACAACCACCCATCAACCATTCTCTCCTCCATGTGCATAAATGCTTTGTTTATTTTGCTTTTACTAACAAAACAAAGTTACAATTAAAGAGACCACGTGAAGAAACGCCCACCAAAAAGTCGGGAACGGGTTCTGGTGCCAAAAGCAATTCCCCAAATGCAACTAACCCAACTAGTCATCATACAGCCAAGCGTTCCTCGGGTCATAGTAGCACCAATGAAACAACAAATATTGCAGGAGTTAAACAAAATCACAATAACACGGCTCCGTTAAGTCCTGGAAAAGTAAAAAATCCTACAAGGGCAACGACTACTAAAAGCCCAACAGCAGTTGCTGCAGATACTGCTGTTAGTAATAAAAATGCCATAAATTCTACCTCCGCTTATGCTGCTGCACCACCCACCGCCATGCCTTCTGCTCCATCCCCTTTCCAATTAGCATATTCACCGTTACCCCTCTCAAGTCCCAAGCATAATGCCAAGATAATTGTTAATCAATTTCATGCCAGTAGTCTCCTCAACGGCCATCAATTGGAGGAAAAAGAAAAAATACTAACACTGAATGGCCTGAATCAGCATCACCACCATGCCGCCAAAGCCGCCACCTCTGCCTCAGCATATGAGGCAAGCTTTTATGCAGCAAATTATTTGAATTCTGATAAGGCACACACTAACAATATGCCGGCAAATGGTATGCCTACCAATCGCCCCCGAGGTGATGGGCCTAACAATGGTACTAATTATCTGGGTGTTTCTTTAGCTAATCAAGGAATTGTCAATGGTACTACTACCAATCATGATGGCAGTGAATTTGCCGATGATGATGATCCAAGTGCAGGTAGTCCCACCATATTCGAAAATGCAAACCTATTTTAATTCATGTTTTTTTTATTTTCTTACAGCCATTGATGATGTCAATCCCGATACGGATAGTGATTTTGAAGAGGACTATGTTGGAGAGCCATTCCATTTGGAGGAAGATGGTGATGAGACGCTGCAAAGTAAAACAAGTATGTAATACAAATTTCTACTCAGAGATTCTCAAATACTAATCCAATTTCCTCATTTCAGAACCCTATGTCTATTACACACCCACAACAATATTGTCGCCCAGTCTTTTCCCCAATGTGGCACCCTATCTCAACTATTCATCGCATGCCGAACGAGGACCCCCAATGCCAGCCCAATTGCATAAAATCCTTAAATGGAAACTGAGTATAGCAATGCCAAAAATTGTCAAGCGGGTTGTTCTTAATTCAGGATTTCGCATCATTAAAAGTGAGGCCAAAGAATTGAGGAGATTTGAAATTAATATTTAAAATGTATTTTGTTTAGATACCACCGATTGGATGGCGGTTTGGGAAAAACACATGAAAAGTCCTGGCTTCCGAACAATACGTTCTCACCAGAAATACAATCACATGCCAGGGTTCATTTCGTATTGGTCGCAAGGATAGCATGTGGCGCAGTATTAATGATAAAATGAAGAAATTCGGTAAAAAGGAATTTGGATTTATGCAAAAGTGAGTACAACCGGGAAGACGTCGTCAGAAATGAAAGAGTTTTAAAAGGAGAGATTTAAAGGCCGGAAGAAAGCATTCAATACAAATGGGATAGACGATAGACTAGCAGAAGGAAAACCTTATAGACGAACTGCAGGAAGTCTTTATAGAGGAGTTCGAGGGAGTCTTTATAGTCGAGCTGAAGGTAGTCTTTATAGTCGAGCTGAAGAGGGTCTTTATAGACGAGCTGAAGAGGGAGTCTTTATAGACGAGATGAAGGCAGTATTTTTAGACGAGATGAAGGGGGTCTTTATAGACGAGCTTATGGGAGTCTTTATGGACGAGCTGAAGGGAAGGGTCTTTATAGACGAGCTGAAGAGGGTCTCTATAGACGAATTGAAGGGAGTCTTAATGGCGGAGATGAAGGAAGTCTTTATAGTCTTTATAGACGTTCTGAAGTCAGTTTTTATATCGACGAGCTGAAGGGAGTCTTTTTATAGACGAGCTGAAGGGAGTCTTTTTATAGACGAGCTGAAGGGAGTCTTTTTATAGACGAGCTGAAGGGAGTCTTTTTATAGACGAGCTGAAGGGAGTCTTTTTATAGACGAGCTGAAGGGAGTCTTTTTAGACGAACTGAAGGCAATATTTATAGACCAACCTTTAGAAGAAATATGATGGGTCAACTTATTTTATTTCTCACTTTTAATTTCTCTATTTGGAAAGAGTCTTTGAAGACAAGCTGAAGGGAGTCTTAATAGAAGGGATGTGGATATGGTCTTTATAGACGAGATGAAGGGAGTCTTTTTGGACAAGTTGAAGGAAGTCTTTATAGACGAACTGATGGGACTCTTTTTAGACGAGTTGAAGGGTGTACTTACAGACAACCTGCAGGGAGTCTACATAGGACCTGAAGCGTGTTTTTATTGAGGAACTGCATGAGACCAAGTGCAGGGCGAATTTAACGTCTATGCATTTATGAGTCTTAAGGAGTCCTCATAAGCTATGGAGATTGAGACTTCATATGAATGAAGTATTTGTAGTCTACCTGAAAGCATTCTTTAGAGATGAGATGAATTCAAATTTTCTAGACGAGCTGAGAGCAGTCTTTATATCCGAGCTGAAGGCAACCTCTATAGCTAAGCTGATTGGGGTATATATGTACGAACTGCAGTGAGTCCTTACAGACCAGCTGAAGGTCACCTTTTTTAGTCGACCTGTATAGGGTATTTTTAGCAAGTTTTCATAGGAAGCAGCTCAAGGATGTTTCCGTTGTCGACCTTTAAGGGGGTCTATTGAAGTCTCGAAAGTCAATATCAATCCTTAAGAAACATAATTTTATTTTCCTTTTCTTTCTCTCCAGATCCTATGTCATGCCCGAAGAGTTAGAGCTGTTGAGAAAAGCATGGCCCCGGAATGTGGCACGTCGGACCAAATGGATTGTAAAACCACCGGCAAGTGCACGAGGAACTGGGATAAGTATTGTAAATAAATGGTCGCAATTTCCCAAAGATCTGCCACTGGTTGTACAAAAGTATGTTGTCATAGAATAATAATACAATCCTCGTACAAATTTGTTATATTTTACTTCTACTTTTTTGCAGATACATTGAACGACCTTTGTTGATAAATGACAATAAATTCGATATGCGTATCTATGTTGTATTGACCTCAATAAATCCATTGCGCCTGTATATGTACAAAGATGGTTTGGCACGTTTTGCTTCCGGCAAGTCCTTGAGCATTTCGTAACACCCTAGAATATGTTTAAAAATTTTATATTTTCTTTGCAGTTAAATACAGTTCCGAATTGAATAGCCTAGACGATGTGTGTATGCATCTAACCAATTATAGCATTAACAAATTTTCCGAGAGCTATGACAAGAATGAAGATGTCAATGCGTGTCAGGGTCACAAATGGACCCTACAATCACTGTGGTCATGCCTCGAGGAACGTGGTGTAAATACAAAACGTCTCTGGGCCACACTGCGCAATCTGGTGATCAAAGCTTTGATCAGCGGTGAGGCTGGTCTGAACCGCATGTATCGTCAAAATGTGAATTTCCGTTATAATTGTTTTGAACTGTTCGGATTTGATGTTTTGCTGGATGAGAATTTGGTACCATGGCTGTTGGAGATAAATATTTCGCCATCCTTGCATTCAGATTTGCCATTAGATTTACACGTCAAGGGACCATTGATACAGGCTGTGCTAAATACCGCTCTCTACCAGGTGCCACCAAAACTCAATGAGAAACAACAAAAAGATATTCTGGAAGAATTGAAATTGGAGGGACCCCTCTGCTTTGATAGACGCCTCTTTACCACCTGCCTGCGTAACGAGGAAATACGTAAACATAATCAATTTACCAATCGGTCCATTGAGGTGCGTGAAGATTATTTGGAACCTATTTTGGAAAATTTACTACCCGATGATGTACGTTGTTTGCTGTTGAGTGAAGATGAGTTGAATCGTTGCAGCCCCTTGGAACGAATATTTCCAACACCAAATACCTATCATTATTTGAAATTTGTTGATAATCCACGTTACTATAATCGTCTGTTGGATGCCTGGGAACATCGTTATGGCCATTGTCGTGAAAAGGGTATTGAACTGTTGCGTCAATATTGTCGTGATAATTATCATCTAATTGTTGCGGAGGCGGCTTTTGAGAAGGTAAGAAGATGAGGGATTTTAGGGACGATCAAAAGGGAGGTTTTATAGGAGAGTTTATGGAGGTTTCTTTGGACGAGCTGAAGGGAGTCTTCATAGAAGAGCAGAAGGGGGCCTTTAGAGAGGAGCTGAAGGGCGTCTTTAATGACGAGGTGAAGAGAGTCTTTATATACCCAATGGAGGGGGTCCTTAGAGAGGAGCTGAAGGGAGTGTTTATAGACCGAAGGAAGTCTTTATAGACGATCCGGAGGAAGTCTTTATAGACGATTTGGAGGCAGCATTTAAAGACGATGTGGATGCAGTCTTTATCGACGAGCTGAAGGGTGTCTTTATAGACGAGCTGACGGGTGTATTTATAGAAGGAGTCTTTATAGACGAATTAAAGGGAGTCTTTATAGTCGAATTGAAGGGAGTCTTTATAGACGAATTGAAAGGAAGTATGTATAGACGAGCTGAAGGGAGTCTTTATGGAGAAGCTGAATGGGGTCTTTGTAGACGAGCTGAAGGAAGTCTTTATAGACAAGCTGAAGGGAGTCTTTACAGACGAGATGAAGGGGGTCTTCCTAGACGATCTGGAGGTAGTCTTTAAAGACGAGTTGAAAGGAGTATTTATAGACAAGTTGAATGGAGTCTTTATAGACGAGCTGAATGAAGACTTTGTAGATGAGTTGAAGGCAGTCTTTTTAGACGACCTGAAGGTAGTCTTTCTAGAGAAGCTGAAGAGAGCTTTTATACACGAGCTGAAGGGTGTATTTTTAGACGAGTTGGAGGGAGTATTTTTAGACTAGCTGAAGGTAGTCTTTATAGGTGAGCTGAAGGAGCTCCTAGACGATCTGGAGGTAGTCTTTAAAGACGAGTTGAAAGGAGTATTTATAGACAAGCTGAATGGAGTGTTTATAGACGAGCTGAATGGAGTCTTTGTAGATGAGTTGAAGGCAGTCTTTTAAGACGAGTTTGAATTTAGTATTTTTAGAGAATCTGAAGAGAGCTTTTATACACGAGCTGAAGGGAGCTTTTATAGATGAGCTGGAGGGAGTCTTTATAGACTAGCTGAAGGTAGTATTTATAGGTGAGCTGAATGGAATCTTTATAGACGAGCTGAAGGGAATTTTTATAGGCCAACTGGAGGTAGTCTTCATGAAGCTGAAGACAGGAATCATTTGAAGAAATATAATGGGTCAACTTATTTTATTTCTCACTTTTAATTTCTCTTTTTTTTGGCAGGAACCCCAAAGCAAGGTGACAGAAATTGATGTTATGCACGTGAAGAAAGAAGAACCAACTGCGGATGATGCCAATGCAACTGATGGCAATATACCAGTTCCAGTTTTAAATTTCAACTCCACGGATATTACAAAGGAAGGAACAGAGGCTGCACCAGAAAATTCGAAGATATTGAATAACAATACTGATGCTACGACAACAACAACAAATACTCTCAACACTACCAAAACAATTGCTGCCACAACAAATAAAGAAATACCACAATCGAAAGATGTTTCAAATTCAACGAAATTGGCCAATCACCAGCCTACGAATCAAAAGGAAACTAATAGTAAAATGACGCCAAATAAAATGAAACAACAAGTAAGGCCATTTTTTAGCCACTATGATTGATTTTGAAAATAATTTAATTAATTTTTTATTTTCATTTCTTTTCCCCCCTAGGAAACCCTAACAGAACGTAAACTTAAGACTGATATTAAAGCTTCATAATGTTAGCCGTTCTTTAGCCAACTACTTACATACGTATATACATACAACTAAATGAACAAATTCTGTAGTATATTGAATTTATTTTTAAAAAAATTAAATGAAATGTTAATTCAACATTTAGCTGAAAGAGAAAAAGACAACCAACTAACTCATGAAAAAAAAAAAAACAAAATATTTCCAAAGCAGACAAACGAAACAATGTTTGAAAAATTGTAAATGCAATGAATTTATGATAATAAAAAAACAAATTTTAAATGAATCTACAGAGTTACTTTTTTGTTATTTACCTCAAGTTATCCTACCTTGTATTATTTTAAGACGGGTTCAATCAAATTTGACCAGATTTTGTAGCATTTCCTTCCTACACTCCAAATGAGTACTCTTAATTCCCAATTTCAGGATTCTAGGTCTATCGGTTCACATAAATCCAGATGATATCAAATTTAGTACCATTTAGTACACATTAATGTAAATTTCCATTTAGTGTCATTTAGTAGACATTTCCAACACTCCAACAGTGATACTAACTCGAAACTTTAAGATTATAGTTCTGTCGGTTCACCCAAAATTAAAATTGTACCAAATTTAGTACACATAAGTACTACTTTCCAAAACTACACACATACCATAATTGTACACCCCGGCTAAAAGTAATTTTAAGTCCAAATTTCAGGATACCAGCTCTATCACTTAAATCCAAATTGTACGAATTTTAGTACCATTTAGTACATACATACATACGTATAAATATCCGAAACTATTTACATACCTAAATTCTACACTCCAACGGTAATATTAATATCGGTTCACCTAAATCTAAATTTTTATCAAATTTAGTACTTTTCGTACGCATAAGTACAAATTTCCCAAACTACCTACATGTCCCAATCGTTACAGCCCAACAAGAATCCTAACTCCAAATTTCAGTATTCTATCTCTATTGGTTTTCCCAATATTCAAACTTTACCAAATTTAGTACCTATATACGCCAATTATACACTCCAAAAGTAATCATAAATTAAATTTTTACTATTCTAGCCGTAAATCCAAATTGTATCAAATTTAATACCATTTAGTTCCCATAAGAACAAATTTCCAAAACTACATCCCTACCCCCATTCCTACACTCCAACTAAATTACAAATTTCAGTGTTTCAGCTCTATTGGTACACCTAAATCCAAATTATACCAAAATTGGTACCATTTAGTACACATTAGTAGAAATTTCCAAAACATCCCACATACCCCAATCCTACATCCAAACAGTGATCCTAACTCCAAAGTCCAGGGTTACAGCTATATTGGTTCACTCAAAATTCAAATTGTACCAAATTTAGTACACGTAAGTACGAATTGCCCAAACTACCAACACACCTCAAATCTATAATGCAGTTGTAATCTTATTTCCTAATTTCAATGTTCCAGCTCTATCGGTTCACCTAAATTCAAATTCTACCCAATTTAGTACCATTTTAGTACACATTAGCAGAAATTTCCAAAACATCCTACATACCCCAATCCTACATCCAAACAGTGATCCTAACACCAATGTTCAGTGTTCCATCTCTTACGGTTGACATAAAACCAAATATAGTACCATTTAGTACTTTTCGTATACATAAGTAAACATTTCCAAAATTATCTACATACCACAATCGTACGCTTTGACGGTAATGTTCATTTAAATTTTTCGTTTCTCCAAATTAATTGTACCAAATATAGTACTTTTCGTATACATTAGTGCACTCTTGCAAAACCACCTCCTTACATCGGTCCTACTTCTCAACCTTAATTCACATTCCAAATTTCAAGTTTTTAGCTTTATCCGTCCACATGCAATGAAATTGTAACAAATTTAGTAAATTTTAGTACTTTTCGGATACTTATAGTTTGAATTAAAAAAACCTTTTGTACATCTATCCTGCACTCCATGGGTGATCCTCATTCTAAATTTAAGAGTTCTAGCTTTACCGGTTCGTCAAATACCAATTGGTACCATATTTAGTACCTTTCGCGCCGTTTTAGTACGAATTTCCAAAAACATAGCCTTATCTGACACCTTCGGACAAAGGGTTGCCCTCACCCCAAATTCCAAGATTCTAGCTTCAGCCGTTTCATCTGGGCGTTGATGAATCGATAAGTCAATTGCTTTATGGGAGAAACACATACGAGGATTCTGGTCCCCCTCTTTACTCTTTTATTAATTTCGATAAGATTCCGTTATATTTCGCTCTGTCCAACTTTATAAATATGCAATTTTGGCGTTTTTACTAACAATGACAAACCACCGGCGTCATAGCATTGACAACACTGTTTCTCCCAATTCGCTCTTCATTTAGTTGTCAAACATTTCAAACGCCGGTCGGTCGCGAATGTTGATCGTTAAAGGAAAATCTTGAAATTAAAGTCAATAATTTGTTTAAAACTCTAGGAAAAGTGTAAATTATAGTAGTTTTTGGAAATTAAAACAATATAATTGTCAAAAAAACGTGTTTCCTGTTGGAATTCATTGAAATTTTGTGTTATTTCTGTGCCTTGCAAATGAAACTCCAATTGGTGTGTGTTTTTGCATCCAAGATCGTGTGTGTGTGTTCAATGAGAGTGTGCTATTGCATTGTTTGTGTTTTCCTTGGCGGTCGGTTATTTTATTCGTCGGTTTAAAAGTGATCATTCGGTTAAACTGTTGACAACTTTTTCGTCTATTGTCAAAAATGAGTGTTTTGTAAATTCGGTTCGTTTAATTTCGTTATTTTCTTTTACGGAAGCAAATGTTGAAGAGATTGCCAATTAAAGAGAGTAGTTATATAGGATTCTCATCCAATGCAAATTCAACTGCAGTTCTTGTTATTCCTATTGGATTTCAGCAATAGTGTGGTATAGACAAAAACAGCTGTTGAGATGGTAAGTTCATAGCATCTTCATTAGAAAATATGAAAATTTTAAAATAGTTTAAGATTATATATAAGTGTTATAAGCGTAGATTATTTAAAAAAAATCGAGGGGCTAAAAAAAGATGTGCATTTCTAAAAAAAATTCAAAGACTATAAACTGGCGTGGGTTTTTTTGAAACATTTTTTGAGGACTATAAAGAGGCGTTGATTTTTTAAAAATGAGGCTTGGATTTTTTAAACATATTTCTTGAGTCCGTAAAGAGGCTTGGATTTTTTAAAGATATTTTTTTGAAGACTAAATAAACGCGTGTATATTAAAAAAAAAATATTTTTTAGGCCATATAGGAGGTGATGCAAATGTGGTATACACATTTGTTTTTAGGTTGCCAAATTTTTATTTTTTATCCGATTAAATTGAAATTTTGCACTTAACATGCTACATGTGTTGTCTTTCCATGTATCAAATTGAAAATAATATTATTCTAACAATTTAAGAGATATTTGAGAAAATATTTGAAATCCCATAAAAAGTGATTTTAAAAAAAGTGCAGGTAATGTGGTATACCACATGATGTTAATGTGGTATAGTATAATTTTCACTTCCAATTGATATCTTATATAATTTATTGTTTTTAATGAATGTGAATTAGCTCGAGATTTATGTCTGTTAAGATTTTTAACGGATACGTTGAGTGGAACTTTAATTTTTATTATATAATAATGTCTACACATGACAATATTTAATTTTTGTATGGAGAAGTTGTTAAAACTCATAGCCTTTGTTTTTCATCCTTGTGATTCATGGTAGACTCTCGTAGAGTACAAATGTTTCACATAGTAATGAGATTTTGTCTAGTGCTGGCCTTTTTTCATGCAGAATCAAGGTATACCACATTACCTACACTTGTGTTTACTGAAGAAATGTCTAGTTTTTTCCAAATTGGTGATTATGTGGTGCAATCGCGCATATTATTTGATTTTTAGTTCATACTGATTATTTTAATGCTTTAGTAATAACGATTAAAGTACATCCGTAAAACAAAAAATTATTTTTAAACTTCAACCGAAAAAAAGTCAATTTCATGAAAAATTTTATTTTTGGTACTGATTCTCAACGTGATTTAAATAAATTAAACAGGTCATTGCTATCTTATTTTTTTGAGAACAGCAAACTATAGAACATGTTTCAATTATTCTAAAATTTTCAGTTTACAAAAAAAGTGACTATACCACATTACCAACCTATACCACATTTGCATCACTTCCACTAGAGCTATTTTGATTTTTATACCCTACACAACTATGTTGGGTATTATATCTTTGTGCAGCCCCAAGAGTTTGTAACGCCGCGAAATATTGGTCCTAGACCCACCTTTAAGTATATCGATCGTCATATCTCGACTAGCTGAGTCGATCTACTATGTCTATTTGTAAACACGATACAAGCCACAGTTATGGACCAATCTTCACGAATTTTTGCATGTAGAATGGGTTCGGCCCAATGAAGACCTCTATTTGTTTTTGATAAAGATCGGTTAATAATTAGGGGATGATATGGACCAAATATTTAATTTTTGTTGGTTTTTCTGGTCGCTCTAGAGGCCGCAATTATGGCCCAAACATCGCGTATTTTTACATGGAGAAGGGGATCGGCCAAAAAATGAGCATGCCTGTTTTGATAAAGATCGGTCAATATTTAGCGGGTCAAATGGACTCTGTCTTTTGTGTAAAAAATGAGAAAATTTGTATTCTATAGCGTATATATTTACTCCTGCAGAACATAGAGCCGAGAAGTTGATAGTATATCCAAGAGGAGTGGTTGGCCTTTAAATTGACACCAATTATATTTCGTATCTACTCGGATGTGGGAGTTACACTTAAATATTTACTTGATTACTGATTACTTTCAAATGTTCCATGAGGTTCCTGTTATGGTCATGTACAACGCCTATAACTTTCGGTGGTGATCATTACCGATCATGATTATCATTTTGGGATGAAGTGAACCGAAAGCATATTTTTTGTGTTTTTTTTTTTCGATTCAATCTATAGGCTACAATTATAAGTCGAACATCACAACACAACCCTCGGTGAAGGGAATATGAAATTAGAAGTAATTAGAAATGCTGTACTGAATATTGGCAATATTCGGAAAATATGGCAGTGTAAGGAAGAGGTGCTGTTGACCTCTAATCGGGCAAGAGAGTTCAACTGTCACGAAATATTACCCAGGCTTGGAATAAAAATCCGCAAAAAGATAGAATTCTGTGGTAGTCCGCGGCCGCGTCCGACTATATTGCTCCACTCACTGGTTTAAAAATATTTTTTGAGGACTATAAAGAGGCGTGAGTTTCTTAAAAATATTTTTGAAGACTATAGAGATGTTTGGACTTTTTCAAAATATTTTTTGAGGATTACAAAGTGGTGTGATTTCTTAAAAATATTTTTTAAGGACTATAATACCTCTACCGGCGCGCCAAATACATACCATATTTAGTACTTATGCTTTATGCTTATGCTTTTCTAGTACGAACCCAGCCTTATCTCACATATTCGGACTCACTCAAAATTTCAATTATTCTAGCTTCAGCCGTTTTGTGTGAGCGTTGATGAATCTTTAAGTCAGTCAATCGCTTTACTACTTTATTAATATAGATTCCAGTATTTGTCGCGTTCTGTTATTTTAGAAATATGCCATTTTGGCGTTTTTACTAGCAATGACAAACAACCGCCGTCATAGCATTGACAACACTGTTTCTCCCAATTCGCTTTTCATTTAGTTGTCAAACTTTCCAAACGGCGGCCGGTCGCGAATTTGATCGTTAACCAAAATCGTTACATTTAAGTAAAATAATTTGTTTAAAACTATAGGAAAAGTGTAAATTATAGTAATTTCAATAAATTAAAATAATATAATTGTCAAAATAAAAGTGTTCCTTTCGTAATTCATTGAAAATTCGTGTTGTTCTTGCAAATGAAACTCCAATTGGTTGTGCTGTTTTTGTTTATTCCTTTGCTTGCAAGAAGTTCGTGCGTGTGTGTGTGTTCAATGAGAGTGTGGTATTGCATTGTTATTGTTTTCGTCGGTGGTCGGTTATTTTATACGTCGGTTTAAAAGTGATCATTCGTTTAAATTGTTGACAATTGTTTCGTCTATTGCCCAAAAAATTGTTTTTGTATATTCGGTTCGTTAAATGTCGTTATGTTCTTCTACGGAAGCAAGTGTTGTAGAGATTGTCAATTAAAGAGAATATGGGATTTTCATCCAATACAAATTAAACTGCAGTTCTTGTTATTCTTATTGGATTTCATCAAGTGTGGGGTATAAACAAAAACAGCTGTTAAAAAGGTAAGGTTATCATATCTCTATTAGAAAAATGACAAACTTGTAGAATTGAACAAGATTATATAGGCATAGGGAATAAAAAGAATTCAAAGGACTAGCGTGATTTTTTTTTAAATATTTTTTTCAAAGAAATGTTAAGACTTGGATTTTTTAAAAAATATTTTTCAGAGGAATGCTAAGTCGTGGATTTTTTTAAAGGGGAAGTGGGTATGTGTGTAATGATTGAATATAAAAAAAAATTAATTATTAATTCAATCCTAATTATTTCATTCGCGGATTTAAATAGAAACCAGTAAGGAAAGTTCAAAAGTCGGACCGGGGCCGGCTTTGGGAGATGTTAATATCTTTAATATCCTGTAGATAGATCAGACATAGAATATTTGGAGGACCAGTGAGATGGAATCGGGTGAAAATAAATGTGCTATCTAGAAAATTATTTGAAGCATTCTGAAATCAATGAAAAATTACATGCCAAATGGGCAAACTTGGATTCCTTGGTGTGCCATTTGTATGAAATCGAGTACAATTCTGAACGGGAGCTAAACACATGGTCCTAATTGAGCAACCGTTGCATACACCATTTGTTTTTGTTATCACTCTAAATACAATAAAATACCCTCTGCTAAATTTCGTATAAATCGGACAAACATAGGCCCTTCGGTGCACCATTTACATAGAATCGAACGAAAATATATATATAAGACCTGAAGCGATTTCAACAATCCTTATCACACATAATTTTTTTCCTCAATTGCAATGGCTATGCAAAATTTTGCTCAATCTTACAAATATTGGTTTATCATTCACAAAAAATTGGACAAAACTATATATGGGAGCTATATCTAAATCTGAAGCAATTTAACAAAACTTCGCAGACATCAGTCTGGACCTAATTCAGTACTCTGTACAAAATTTTGTCTCAATCAGACAAATATTGGGAGTTTGGTGGATCATTCACAAAAATTTGGACAGAGTTATATTTAAATCTGAATCGATTTTAACAAAACTTCGCAGACGTCAGTCTGGACCTAATTCAGTACTCTTTACAGAATTGTGTCCCAATCGGAAAAATATGGGGAGCTTTGTGAATCATTCACATAAAATCGGACGAAACTATATATGGGAGCTATATCTAAATTTGAACAGATTTCAACAAAACATCGTAGACATCAAACTGGACTTAATTCAGTACGCAGTGCAAAATTTTGTCTCAATCGGAAAAATATTGGGAGCTTGGTGCACCATTTACCTAAAATTGGACGAAGCTATATATTGGAGCTATATCTAAATTTGAACCGAATTCAAAAAAAAAAAAAAAAAAAAAAAAAACTCGCATGCATCACTCTGGACCTAATTCAGTACTCTTTGCAAAATTTTGTCTAAATCGGACAACTATTGGCAAAATGGTACTCCAATTACTTAAAATCGGTCGAAACTATATATATGGGAGCTATATCTAAATCTGAACCGATTTTCTGCAATTTCAATAGGGTTCGTCATTGGCTTAAATAAGTAGCTGTGCCAAATTTCAACCAAATCGGGTCATAAAGGCGACCTGTACTTTGTTTAACTAGCAAAGACTCAATCCACCAAATTTAGCAAAGACACGTATAACAGATTTCAGTTCAGTATAACAGATGTTAAAATCGTTTTTATAACAATTCAATGACCAATTGAGCAATAAATATAAATAAAACAGGCAAAATATTGGTACTCCCGGAAAGGCAATTCCAAAAGCTATTTAAAACCGCTTTAACTGAAAAAATGAATCATGGTTTTATTGAATAAAAATAGATATTACTAAAATTTGAAAAGTTATCATCGATGCCCATTGTGCGAAATCTAAAAATGTTACCGCTATATGGAACCCGGCATTTGAAAGCCCAGCCCACTAGGTGTACTTTCAGAAAATGCATAATTCATAAAAATCCATTTTGGAAATTTTTTTAAATTAATTTTTTTTAAAAAATTGAATAATTTTAAGGGATCAAAATTCAATGACCCACTGTGCGAAAACTAAAAATGTTACCGCTATATGGAACCCGGCATTGGAAAGCCCACTAGGTGTACTTTCAGAAAATGCATATTTTATAAAAATCCATTTTGGATTTTTTTAAAAAAATTCATATTAGTAAAATTTGAAAAGTTATCATCGATGCCCATTGTGCGAAATCTAAAAATGTTACCGCTATATGGAACCCGGCATTTGAAAGCCCACTAGGTGTACTTTCAGAAAATGCATAATTCATAAAAATCCATTTTGGAAATTTTTTTAAATTAATTTTTTTTAAAAAATTGAATAATTTTAAGGGATCAAAATTCAATGACCCACTGTGCGAAAACTAAAAATGTTACCGCTATATGGAACCCGGCATTGGAAAGCCCACTAGGTGTACTTTCAGAAAATGCATATTTTATAAAAATCCATTTTGGATTTTTTTAAAAAAATTCATATTAGTAAAATTTGAAAAGTTATCATCGATGCCCATTGTGCGAAATCTAAAAATGTTACCGCTATATGGAACCCGGCATTTGAAAGCCCACTAGGTGTACTTTCAGAAAATGCATAATTCATAAAAATCCATTTTGGAAATTTTTTTAAATTAATTTTTTTTAAAAAATTGAATAATTTTAAGGGATCAAAATTCAATGACCCACTGTGCGAAAACTAAAAATGTTACCGCTATATGGAACCCGGCATTGGAAAGCCCACTAGGTGTACTTTCAGAAAATGCATATTTTATAAAAATCCATTTTGGATTTTTTTAAAAAAATTCATATTAGTAAAATTTGAAAAGTTATCATCGATGCCCATTGTGCGAAATCTAAAAATGTTACCGCTATATGGAACCCGGCATTTGAAAGCCCACTAGGTGTACTTTCAGAAAATGCATAATTCATAAAAATCCATTTTGGAAATTTTTTTAAATTAATTTTTTTTAAAAAATTGAATAATTTTAAGGGATCAAAATTCAATGACCCACTGTGCGAAAACTAAAAATGTTACCGCTATATGGAACCCGGCATTGGAAAGCCCACTAGGTGTACTTTCAGAAAATGCATATTTTATAAAAATCCATTTTGGATTTTTTTAAAAAAATTCATATTAGTAAAATTTGAAAAGTTATCATCGATGCCCATTGTGCGAAATCTAAAAATGTTACCGCTATATGGAACCCGGCATTTGAAAGCCCACTAGGTGTACTTTCAGAAAATGCATAATTCATAAAAATCCATTTTGGAAATTTTTTTAAATTAATTTTTTTTAAAAAAATTGAATAATTTTAAGGGATCAAAATTCAATGACCCACCGGCATTGGAAAGCCCGGCATTGGAAAGCCCACTAGGTGTACTTTCAGAAAATGCATATTTTATAAAAATCCATTTTGGATTTTTTTAAAAAAATTCATATTAGTAAAATTTGAAAAGTTATCATCGATGCCCATTGTGCGAAATCTAAAAATGTTACCGCTATATGGAACCCGGCATTTGAAAGCCCACTAGGTGTACTTTCAGAAAATGCATAATTCATAAAAATCCATTTTGGAAATTTTTTTAAATTAATTTTTTTTTTTAAAAATTGAATAATTTTAAGGGATCAAAATTCAATGACCCACTGTGCGAAAACTAAAAATGTTACCGCTATATGGAACCCGGCATTGGAAAGCCCACTAGGTGTACTTTCAGAAAATGCATATTTTATAAAAATCCATTTTGGATTTTTTTTTTTTTTTTTTTTTAAAAAAATTTTTTTTTTTTATCATCGAAGTACTTTAAGAAAAAATTATCGGAAATTTTGAAAAAAGATAATTTTTAATTTTTTTCAAGAAATTATCAACGAAATAGAAATTTCACCTCAATATAAGATCTCAACATTATTTAGACAAAAATTAGAGATCTACATAAACTAAATTCATTCGATAAAACTGGGCTTAAACGAGTACTTTAACGCCATTTATTTAAACTGTTTTTTTTTTTTTTTTTTTTTGTGATGGACATGCATTTTTGGCTACCAGCAAAATTAAAGCAACTGAAATTGCGAACTGAATAAATGACCTGTAACTTTTTTTAAAAATACATATATTTATACCGATAATGTTTCGGAAATAGGTAGGTAATTAATTCACCCAAAAGGTATTGAATCTATAAGACGCTCAGTTGATCCGGATTTGCAGGATTTTTGTGTTCATCTAATTCACAACTTTATTTATTATTTATTAAATGCATATAAAATTGAAACAACAAATGAACCACTGTTTTTCCCTAGAACAATTTTCTCATTCATACTTTGATGTCACATGTTTTCCAATGATCTATTTATAGTTTTTTATTCCAGTGCGTGTGCGTGTGTGGATTCAACACACAAAATATGCGCTCACTGAGAGTCCGCGTTAAGGGTTGTTTATTACCTAAAACAAAAATGTAACGTTCGCTATTTGTTGTTGTTGCATAGCAACGGAAAGCTAACTGATCTCATGGGAATAAAAACAAAACAAGCTTCGTGAATAAGAAGCATGCGGTGGCTCAGTTGGTAAGCGGGTCGGTTTATTGCCAATTCATTATTTAAACGTCGGGTCTTTGGTTCAAATCCCACCGCAGAAAAACGTTTTTATTTGTTTTTTTTTTTAATTTTAAATTTATTAAATAATATTAATTTATTTATATATATTTAATTCCCATATATAAAAATATAAAATTTGTTAAGCAAATTTCAAAAAAATGTTATTACAAATACAATCCTTTTGTATATTCGAAAAAAATATATTTTTGTGCTTATCGAAAAAATAGCCTTCAAAAGAAAAAAATACAATAATACATTTTTTTCACTTAAAATACTTTTTTAAAAAAATCAGGTAAACATTTTTTTCATTTTACCTTAAAAACGCATTCAAATCCACAGAACCTTTTTGGTACCTGTTGTTTTGTGTACTATTCACATTTTATGGTCTATATTTCAGGTGGATGCTATAAATTGCAATAAAATGTACAAATAATTTTTCGAATGGAGATTTTTTATGGCTTTTTCTCTGTTCATTCATAAAGCGCAATAAATGTGTCTAAAAATTCTTACAGAAAACCCCATAACAAAAAATTGGCCTTCATTTCAAATTATTAAATCACTTTTTAAATAAAAAATAATAATAATAAAACAACTTTCTCCGTGGCAAAATCCGCCAACTGGATTTGAACCTTCTGTCCCATGTTTTATAACATAAGTGCGCAACCGCATTAGCTACTATTGTAACATGTAAGATGACAGCGATTGCATGTACATCTATGCTAGTTGTGTTTCATTCATCAGAGACTGTACCATATTCACCTTGTTTCTGAATATTTTTGAAAGAACAATATGCCCTTTTTCCAATGGAAATTCGTATACACAAGTAAGCATTTTAACAGAAATTGGCGAGGAAATTTCCGTACCTTCTGTTTTTTTATTCAATAGGAATGATATTTGGCATTCTATTACTTTATTAATATTTTAAAGATATAAACAAATTATATACAAAATATAAAAAATTATATTCAATTTCTGAACATTTGGATATGAATTATTTGTCAGCTTGGACGTGTTCTTTTTCATAAATCCTATTTGTTTTTCACATGTTTGTCAATGTGTGATTCACTGATCTTTTAATTATTTTGTCAAGTGCTGTTACAAACACACACGCACACACAAAAACGCTAACGGTGTTAGGGGTTGTTTATTAGAAAAGAAATGCAACGTTCTGCTATTATGTCTTGTTGTATAGCAACGACAAGCAAAATTATATCCATTTCAGAACGACGAAATAAGCTTCATGTACAAGCACACAGATATACACTGATTTGCTACGCAACGTCAGTTGTCTTCGGTGGTCGAAGTGGTAAGCCAGTTGCTTTTTTATTTGAATGCGTTTTATTAATAAGGTCGTAGGTTCAAACCCCACGACTGGCGTTTTAATTTATTTGACATTATTTTTTGAAATTTGATTTTTTAACATCTTTAAAACTTCTTTTTAGCTTTTTATTTGTGCTTAGTTATATTAAAAAATATTCGAAATAAATTTATAATACAACCTGGTACAATAATAGTAATTATAACAATTTTAAAAAGCGTTTAAAAAAAATTAGAAAAATAGTGTTGGCGGGTTATTTGGGATACCATTTGTATTCTGTTTTTGCAAAATAGTCGGGCTGAATGCCAATGTGTTGTTTTTATAAAAAAAAAACAACTATTTCGTTCACCGTATTATATTTTATTATAAATTTATTTTAATTTTGTATTATAAATTTATTTCGAATATTTTTTAATATAACTAAGCACAAATAAAAAGCTAAAAAGAAGTTTTAAAGATGTTAAAAAATCAAATTTCAAAAAATAATGTCAAATAAATTAAAACGCCAGTCGTGGGGTTTGAACCTACGACCTTATTAATAAAACGCATTCAAATAAAAAAGCAACTGGCTTACCACTTCGACCACCGAAGACAACTGACGTTGCGTAGCAAATCAGTGTATATCTGTTTGCTTGTACATGAAGCTTATTTCGTCGTTCTGAAATGGATATAATTTTGCTTGTCGTTGCTATACAACAAGACATAATAGCAGAACGTTGCATTTCTTTTCTAATAAACAACCCCTAACACCGTTAGCGTTTTTGTGTGTGCGTGTGTGTTTGTAACAGCACTTGACAAAATAATTAAAAGATCAGTGAATCACACATTGACAAACATGTGAAAAACAAATAGGATTTATGAAAAAGAACACGTCCAAGCTGACAAATAATTCATATCCAAATGTTCAGAAATTGAATATAATTTTTTATATTTTGTATATAATTTGTTTATATCTTTAAAATATTAATAAAGTAATAGAATGCCAAATATCATTCCTATTGAATAAAAAAACAGAAGGTACGGAAATTTCCTCGCCAATTTCTGTTAAAATGCTTACTTGTGTATACGAATTTCCATTGGAAAAAGGGCATATTGTTCTTTCAAAAATATTCAGAAACAAGGTGAATATGGTACAGTCTCTGATGAATGAAACACAACTAGCATAGATGACATGCAATCGCTGTCATCTTACATGTTACAATAGTAGCTAATGCGGTTGCGCACTTATGTTATAAAACATGGGACAGAAGGTTCAAATCCAGTTGGCGGATTTTGCCACGGAGAAAGTTGTTTTATTATTATTATTTTTTATTTAAAAAGTGATTTAATAATTTGAAATGAAGGCCAATTTTTTGTTATGGGGTTTTCTGTAAGAATTTTTAGACACATTTATTGCGCTTTATGAATGAACAGAGAAAAAGCCATAAAAAATCTCCATTCGAAAAATTATTTGTACATTTTATTGCAATTTATAGCATCCACCTGAAATATAGACCATAAAATGTGAATAGTACACAAAACAACAGGTACCAAAAAGGTTCTGTGGATTTGAATGCGTTTTTAAGGTAAAATGAAAAAAATGTTTACCTGATTTTTTTAAAAAAGTATTTTAAGTGAAAAAAATGTATTATTGTATTTTTTTTCTTTTGAAGGCTATTTTTTCGATAAGCACAAAAATATATTTTTTTTCGAATATACAAAAGGATTGTATTTGTAATAACATTTTTTTGAAATTTGCTTAACAAATTTTAAATTTTTATATATGGGAATTAAATATATATAAATAAATTAATATTATTTAATAAATTTAAAATTAAAAAAAATAAATAAAAACTTTTTTCTGCGGTGGGATTTGAACCAAAGACCCGACGTTTAAATAATGAATTGGCAATTTATTAACGAAGCTATTCACGAAGCTTGTTTTGTTTTTATTCCCATGAGATCAGTTAGCTTTCCGTTGCTATGCAACAACAACAAATAGCGAACGTTACATTTTTGTTTTAGGTAATAAACAACCCTTAACGCGGACTCTCAGTGAGCGCATATTTTGTGTGTTGAATCCACACACGCACACGCACTGGAATAAAAAACTATAAATAGATCATTGGAAAACATGTGACATCAAAGTATGAATGAGAAAATTGTTCTAGGGAAAAACAGTGGTTCATTTGTTGTTTCAATTTTATATGCATTTAATAAATAATAAATAAAGTTGTGAATTAGATGAACACAAAAATCCTGCAAATCCGGATCAACTGAGCGTCTTATAGATTCAATACCTTTTGGGTGAATTAATTACCTACCTATTTCCGAAACATTATCGGTATAAATATATGTATTTTTAAAAAAAGTTACAGGTCATTTATTCAGTTCGCAATTTCAGTTGCTTTAATTTTGCTGGTAGCCAAAAATGCATGTCCATCACAAAAAAAAAAAAAAAAAAAAAGTTTAAATAAATGGCGTTAAAGTACTCGTTTAAGCCCAGTTTTATCGAATGAATTTAGTTTATGTAGATCTCTAATTTTTGTCTAAATAATGTTGAGATCTTATATTGAGGTGAAATTTCTATTTCGTTGATAATTTCTTGAAAAAAATTAAAAATTATCTTTTTTTCAAAATTTCCGATAATTTTTTCGTAAAGTACTTTAAAAAAAAAAAAAATTTTTTTAAAAAATCCAAAATGGATTTTTATAAAATATGCATTTTCTGAAAGTACACCTAGTGGGCTTTCCAATGCCGGGTTCCATATAGCGGTAACATTTTTAGTTTTCGCACAGTGGGTCATTGAATTTTGATCCCTTAAAATTATTCAATTTTTTAAAAAAAAAATTAATTTAAAAAAATTTCCAAAATGGATTTTTATGAATTATGCATTTTCTGAAAGTACACCTAGTGGGCTTTCAAATGCCGGGTTCCATATAGCGGTAACATTTTTAGATTTCGCACAATGGGCATCGATGATAACTTTTCAAATTTTACTAATATGAATTTTTTTAAAAAAATCCAAAATGGATTTTTATAAAATATGCATTTTCTGAAAGTACACCTAGTGGGCTTTCCAATGCCGGGTTCCATATAGCGGTAACATTTTTAGTTTTCGCACAGTGGGTCATTGAATTTTGATCCCTTAAAATTATTCAATTTTTTAAAAAAAATTAATTTAAAAAAATTTCCAAAATGGATTTTTATGAATTATGCATTTTCTGAAAGTACACCTAGTGGGCTTTCAAATGCCGGGTTCCATATAGCGGTAACATTTTTAGATTTCGCACAATGGGCATCGATGATAACTTTTCAAATTTTACTAATATGAATTTTTTTAAAAAAATCCAAAATGGATTTTTATAAAATATGCATTTTCTGAAAGTACACCTAGTGGGCTTTCCAATGCCGGGTTCCATATAGCGGTAACATTTTTAGTTTTCGCACAGTGGGTCATTGAATTTTGATCCCTTAAAATTATTCAATTTTTTAAAAAAATTAATTTAAAAAAATTTCCAAAATGGATTTTTATAAAATATGCATTTTCTGAAAGTACACCTAGTGGGCTTTCCAATGCCGGGTTCCATATAGCGGTAACATTTTTAGTTTTCGCACAGTGGGTCAAATTTTATCCCTTTTCAAAATTATTCAATTTTTTTTTTTAAAAAAAATTTTTTTAAAAAAATTTCCAAAATGGATTTTTATAAAATATGCATTTTCTGAAAGTACACCTAGTGGGCTTTCCAATGCCGGGTTCCATATAGCGGTAACATTTTTAGTTTTCGCACAGTGGGTCATTGAATTTTGATCCCTTAAAATTATTCAATTTTTTAAAAAAAAATTTCCAAAATGGATTTTTATGAATTATGCATTTTCTGAAAGTACACCTAGTGGGCTTTCAAATGCCGGGTTCCATATAGCGGTAACATTTTTAGATTTCGCACAATGGGCATCGATGATAACTTTTCAAATTTTACTAATATGAATTTTTTTAAAAAAATCCAAAATGGATTTTTATAAAATATGCATTTTCTGAAAGTACACCTAGTGGGCTTTCCAATGCCGGGTTCCATATAGCGGTAACATTTTTAGTTTTCGCACAGTGGGTCATTGAATTTTGATCCCATTAATTTTGATCCCGGGTTAATTTAAAAAAATTTCCAAAATGGATTTTTATGAATTATGCATTTTCTGAAAGTACACCTAGTGGGCTTTCCAATGCCGGGTTCCATATAGCGGTAACATATTTAGATTTCGCACAATGGGCATCGATTTTTCAAATTTTACTAATATGAATTTTTTTAAAAAAATCCAAAATGGATTTTTATAAAATATGCATTTTCTGAAAGTACACCTAGTGGGCTTTCCAATGCCGGGTTCCATATAGCGGTAACATTTTTAGTTTTCGCACAGTGGGTCATTGAATTTTGATCCCTTAAAATTATTCAATTTTTTAAAAAAAATTAATTTAAAAAAATTTCCAAAATGGATTTTTATGAATTATGCATTTTCTGAAAGTACACCTAGTGGGCTTTCAAATGCCGGGTTCCATATAGCGGTAACATTTTTAGATTTCGCACAATGGGCATCGATGATAACTTTTCAAATTTTACTAATATGAATTTTTTTAAAAAAATCCAAAATGGATTTTTATAAAATATGCATTTTCTGAAAGTACACCTAGTGGGCTTTCCAATGCCGGGTTCCATATAGCGGTAACATTTTTAGTTTTCGCACAGTGGGTCATGGGCAATCGAAAGTACACCTAGTGGGCTTTCAAATGCCGGGTTCCATATAGCGGTAACATTTTTAGATTTCGCACAATGGGCAACGATAACTTTTCAAATTTTACTAATATGAATTTTTTTAAAAAAATCCAAAATGGATTTTTATAAAATATGCATTTTCTGAAAGTACACCTAGTGGGCTTTCCAATGCCGGGTTCCATATAGCGGTAACATTTTTAGTTTTCGCACAGTGGGTCATTGAATTTTGATCCCTTAAAATTATTCAATTTTTTAAAAAAAATTAATTTAAAAAAATTTCCAAAATGGATTTTTATGAATTATGCATTTTCTGAAAGTACACCTAGTGGGCTTTCAAATGCCGGGTTCCATATAGCGGTAACATTTTTAGATTTCGCACAATGGGCATCGATGATAACTTTTCAAATTTTACTAATATGAATTTTTTTAAAAAAATCCAAAATGGATTTTTATAAAATATGCATTTTCTGAAAGTACACCTAGTGGGCTTTCCAATGCCGGGTTCCATATAGCGGTAACATTTTTAGTTTTCGCACAGTGGGTCATTGAATTTTGATCCCTTAAAATTATTCAATTTTTTTAAAAAAATTAATTTAAAAAAATTTCCAAAATGGATTTTTATGAATTATGCATTTTCTGAAAGTACACCTAGTGGGCTTTCAAATGCCGGGTTCCATATAGCGGTAACATTTTTAGATTTCGCACAATGGGCATCGATGATAACTTTTCAAATTTTACTAATATGAATTTTTTTAAAAAAATCCAAAATGGATTTTTATAAAATATGGATTTCAGAGGATAGAATACCTCCTCGCATATTAAATGCGCCCTTGTTTCGAACTCGTCCTCATGAAAATGTCCCACTTTTTTATAGTGGTCCACATTACCCGACATTGAATATTTTTATTTAAAAATAATTATCGGCTTCAAAAATGAATAAAAATGTAAAAATAACCGAAAGTAATTACAGATAAACGTGTATTTTTGTTAAAGAAAACAAGAAAACCACATAACCTCTTTATATTCGAGAAAAACAAAATGTTCGACTATTTTACAAAATCGTTCGACTATTGTGCTAAAAAATTTTCAAGTCACACTTTTAAGATCAGAGCTACATTTTCACCTACTAAATTTTCAACATTGCAATTATTTATTAAAAACCAAGTTTGATGTTTGTTTTCACTAATTAGGAAAACATTTATCAAGGCGGCATTGGCATATTTCAAGCATTTTCTTAGATATGGGGGGTGGTCCACATTTGACGCATG
>NW_026887140.1:0-11422 GCF_032173495.1 Musca vetustissima | reverse complement strand
GTACTTTGGCGCACGATTTACCTTAAATCGGACTAAACTATATATGGGAGCTATATTTAAATCCGAACCGATTTTCACGAAACTTAGCACACATCATTCTGAACCTAATTCAGTACTCTGTGCCAAATTTCATGCAAATCGAGTGATATATAGGGACTTTGGGGCACCATTTACTTTAAATCGGACGAACCAATATATGGGAGCTATATCTAAATCTAAAACGATTTTTTCGAAACTTGGCACACATCATTGTGGACCTAATTCAGTACGCTGTGCCGAATTTCGTGCAAATCGAAAGATATATAGGGACTTTGGTGCCCCTTTTACCTTAAATCGGACGAAAATATATATGGGAGCATTATCTAAATCTGAACCGATTTCTTTCAATTTCAATAGGGTTTGTCCTTGGGCCAAATAAGTGACTTCTGCCAAATTTCATCCAAATCGAATCATAAATGCGACCTGTACTTCGTTTACAATTTAACATCTACAGACGGACGGACGGACATGCATAAATCGACTCAGAAAGTGATTCTATGCATATTCTCAAAAGGAACCATGTGTCTATTTCGTTTCCTTTTGTCTGTTACAAACATATGCACCAAGACATAATACCCTGTACCACAGTATGGTGAAGGGTATAAAGAAAACGGAACTCCTAGATTCATAGAGGAATCAAACCCAAATGCTTCTAAATCTAAATTTTCACTAACTCCAACTTTCTCCGCATTGGCTTATGTGTATGTCCATCTCATGTTGGACATGTGGTGGTATCATCCACCCCTCTTTTAAACTTAACCTAACCTATTATTATACGAACTACATACTAATTCATTTAGTTATAATATTCGTAATTGAATTTCCAATTATTAGTACCCTTTCCTCTGTTATCCTGATTGGATAAAAATATCACAAATCTGACATATCCTCTGAAGCATGACAATTTTCTATTAGATTTCCGCAAGCTGAAAATCATTGAACCCTGAAAAACGGTAAAGGGATTTTGCTATGAAATCAATCCTTCCAATCCAATTATGGTATCCTCATTAAAAATTGAATTACACAAGGAATACAAATTGGATATGCCATGGGACATGGAATTTAAAAATAAAAATCGAAATACCGTTGTTTTCATTGTATACAGTAGATCGTTAAAAAATATGGCCATTCCGTGTTACTAAGAAACCATATGCCAAAATCCGTAACACCAGTGTCACATTAAAATTTAAATATGCTTCCCTATACAATTCCATATTTCTTTGTAATTGTAATATTATTCCTTTTATGTCCCGTTTTAAGATCCTTGCCTTGAAATGATTTGATTTCCTAGTCATAGCACATAGAAGAAAATATCATAAAAAATTGGCAATTTAATTTTGAAATATTTCCGCAAAAAACACATATTCCCCCTGAATACTGCCTGCTCAGCAGAATTCCGACAGACTTCACTTGTTCACACGCACACACACACATTGCTTTTAGTTAAACCAAGTCTATCGCATTAAAAGCCCAACCATTTTTATTCTGTTTATCCTTTTCAGCAAATGAAATTTCACAACAACAACAACATCGAAAATAAATTGTCACTATTTACCATAAAATACAACAATTTACTGTTATCGTCATGAATACGAAAAACAACAACATCAACAAAATACAAAAAAAACAACAACAACATAACTATAATGCCGGGTATTGAAATGAGATATTGAAAGTCAACGAAGCATTTGGGTGTTGAAATACGCATTACGATATTTCCTGTTCATGTTGTTGTTATTTGTTTTGTTTTTATGGTCAAAAAATGTTGAAAAGGGAGGAAGGGGGACTATTTATACCCTACACAACTATGTTGTCAGGGTATTATAGCTTTGTGCAGCCCCAAAAGTTTGTAACGCCGCGAAATATTGGTCCTAGACCCACCTTTAAGTATACCGATCGTCATATCTCGACTAGCTGAGTCGATCTAGACATGTGTGTCCGTCCGTCCGTCCGTCCGTCCGTCCGTCTGTCCATTATAATTTGTAAACACGATACAGGCCACAGTTATGGACCAATCTTCACGAAATTTTGCATGTAGGATGGGTTCTGGCCAATGAAGACCCCTATTGTTTTTGGGAAAGATCGGTTAATATTTAGGGGATGAAATGGACCAAATACTAAATTTTTTTCGGTTTTTCTGGTCGCTCCAGAGGCCGCAACAATGGTCCGAACATCGTGAAATTTTGCATGGAGAAGCGGATCGGGCCAAAGAATAAGCATGCCAGTTTGGAGAAAGATCGGTCAATATTTAGCGGGTCAAATGGACCCTGACTTTTGTGTGAAAAATGACAAAATTTGTATTCTATGGCGTATATATTTGCCCCTGAAGGACATATACCCGAGAAGTTGATATTATATCCTAGAGGAGTGGTTGACCTTTAACTTGAGACCAATTATATTGTTGTATGTGCTCGGATGTGGGAGTTACACCTAAATATTTACAGGTATCTTCGTATTCGTATATTATTTAGTAACCCATTATCACTCTGGAGAGCGGAATTATAGCGCTGATCGCTTTGAAATGTTCCATGAGGTTCCAGTTATGGTCAAGGACAACGCCTATAATTTTCGGTGATGATCAAATAATAATTTTGGAATGAAGTGGACCGAAAACTTAATTTTTTGTGTTATTCTCGAGTCGATCTATAGACCTCAAATGAAAGCTGAACATCACAACACAACCCACGGTGAAGGGAATCTGGACTATAGCTGTACTGAATACTCGTAATATTCGGAAAATATGTCAGTGTGAGGAAGAGGTGCTGTTTACCTCTAATCGGGCAAGAGGGTGCAAATTTCACGAAATATTGCCCAGTCTCGGAATAAACATCCGCAGAAAATATGAGTTCCGTGGTAGTTGTGTAGGGTATCGTATGGTCGGCCCCGTCCGACTATACTGCTCCGCTCACTGGATGAAAATGTAGATGAATAGGACATAGTAACCAGAAGCAGCTACCATAGGCGTGAATTGTTTAAAAATAATGTTTCAAGTAGCTACCATAGACGTGGATTTTTTAAACAAATATTTTTTTAGTAGCTGCCTAAGGCATGGATTTAAAAATTTTTGTTTAAAAATATTTTTTTAACCTACCTGAATTTTTATACCCTACACAACTATGTTGTCAGGGTATTATAGCTTTGTGCAGCCCCAAAAGTTTGTAACGCCGCGAAATATTGGTCCTAAACCCACCTATAAGTATGCCGATCGTCATATCTCGACTAGCTGAGTCGATCTAGACATGTTTGCCCGTCCGTCTGTCTGTCCATTATAATTTGTAAACACGATACAGGCCACAGTTATGGACCAATCTTCACGAAATTTTGCATATAGGATGGGTTCTGGCCACTGAACACCCCTATTGTTTTTGGAAAAGATCGGTTAAAATTTAGGGGATGAAATGGACCAAAAACTTTATTTTTGTCGGTTTTTCTGGTCGTTCCAGAGGCCGCAATCATGGCCAAAACACAAATTTTTGCATGGAGAAGGGGGTCGGGCCAGAGAATAAGCATGACTGTTTTGATAAAGATCGGTCAATATTTAGCGGGTCAAATGGACCCTGACTTTTGTGTGAAAAATGACAAAATTTGTATTCTACAGCATATATATTTTCCCCTGAAGGACCTGGACCCGAAAAGTTTATATTATATCCAAAAGGAGTGGTTGACCTTTATATTGACACCAATTATATTGTCGTATGTACTCGGATGTGAGAGTTAAACTTATATATGAACAGGAGCTTACGTATTTAGATATTATTTAGTAGTCCATTACTACACTGGAGGGCGTAATAAAGCGGACAAGGACAATGCCTATAATTTTCGGTGATGATCTGATAATGATATTGGGATGGAGTGCACCGAAAACTTAATTTTTTGTGTTTTTTTTTTCAATTCGATCTATAGACCACATGCCGAACGTCACAACAGAACCCACAGTGAATGGAATCTGGACAAGTGTTTAGAAGGGCTGTGCTGAATATTGGGAATATTCGGAAAATATGTCAGTGTAAGGAAGATGTGCTTTTGACCTCTAATCGGGCAAGAGTGTATAACTATTACGAAATATTGCCCATATTCCGAATAAAAATCCGCAGAAAGTTAGATGTCCCAGGTAGTTTTGTAGGGTATCGTATGGTCGGCCCCGTCCGACTATACTGCTCCACTCACTGGTTAAAAAATATTTTTTTCGAATGGATTTTTTAAAAATATATTTCCAAACTACCTTGATGTTGGATTTTTTAAAAATATTTTTTCATGTAGCTACCCTAGGCGAGTATAGGATTTTTACCATAGGATTTTTGTACAAGGTATCACCACACTGTGGTACAGGGTTTTATGCCTATGTGCATATGTTTGTAACTGGCAAAACGAAACGAGATGGACACATGGTTCCTTTTGAGCATATGCATAGAATCACTTTTAAGTCGATTTATGCATGTCCGTCCGTCTGTCGGTCGGTCGAAGTTCAATTGTAAACAAAGTACAGGTCGCATTTATTATCCGAATTGGATGAAATTTAGCACAGCTCATTTACTTGGCCCAAGGATGAACTCTATTGAAATTGGGAAAAATCGGTTCAGATTTAGATATAGCTCCCGTATATATATCCGTCCGATTTAATGTAAATGGTGTACCAAAGTCCCTATATAACTTTCGATTTGCACGATATTTGGCACAGCGTAATGAATTAGGTCTAAAATGATGTGTGTTCAGTTTCGCAAAAATCGGTTCAGATTTAGATATAGCTCCCATATTTAGTTTCGCCCGATCTAAGGTAAATGGTGTACCAAAGACTCTATATATCTTTCGATTTGCATGAAATTTGGCACAGCGTACTGAATTGAGTCTAGAATGATGAGTGGTGAGTTTCAGGAAAATCGGACCTGATTTAGATATAGCTCCCATATATATTTTTGTCCGATTTAAGCTAAATGGTGCACCAAAGTACGTATATATCTTTTGATTTGCACGAAATTTGGCATAGCGTACTGAATTGAGTCTAGATAGGCATGCGGTAAGTTTCGTGAAAATCGGTTTAGATTTAGATATAGCTCCCATATATATTTTCGTCCGATTTTAGGTAAATAATGCTCCCAAGTTCCTATATATCCCTATATTTGCATAAAATTTGGCATAGAGTTCTGAATTAAATCTAGAACGATGTGCGTTAACTTTCATGAAAATCGGTTCAGATTTCGATATAGCTCCCATATATATTTTCGTCCGATTTAAGTTAAATGGAGCACCAAAGTCCCTTTATATCTTTCGATTTGCACGATATTTGGCATTGTGTACTGAATGACGTCTAGATTGATGTGTGGTAAGAAAATCGGTTCAGATTTCAATATACCACCCTCCGATTTTAAATAAATGGTATTAAATTATATTTTTAACAGAATTTAGCTATAAATAATTTTCAATAAGTTTGTCCTATGGTACACAGACGACTCTAAATCTGTCCAAATGACTTTAAATGTATTATAGATTGCAAAAAGACATGAGTAGGTACCTTCGAGGGTACATTGGTATGCAATTGTAAGGATACATATGATCAATATACATATCGGCCTAGTACGACTTTACTACTTTCCATACTGGTGTAAAAATATGTTTTAAGCAATTCTTATAATATTGGAAGAAAACAAAAAAATCCTAAATGAATACATGTTGAATTCATACATTTATACTCAAGCCCAACAATCGGATATTTTCAATGCCTTTCATTTGAACTGGGAATTCTGCATCCTCTCAAAGTATTCTATGAACAATTGAAAAAATCTTACTTTCTAGCATTTTGAATTCCCTTAAGTGCTATAGTTTAAAACATTTGCTTTTAAATCTTTGAGGAAAAAGCGCCTAAGAATGCGAGAAATCCACTCACAGAATTAGGGAGAATTTTTTTGATATGAAAAATAAATGTTGCATGCATCCAAACTTATATATGTCCTCAGGCGATTACTGTTGCTCATAAGAGACAATTACAATCATTAAAAGAAAAGAAAGAAACTCTTTTGCTGATTTATTTTCAAGTCTGCCAGTTTTGAATTAAGTTCTTCAGTTTTTTTTTAATATTTGTTAAAGGCTTACAATTGAGTATTTATCTTGACAACAAGTTGACAGACAGACAGACAGACGTCATATAAACAGAGAACTTGTACGAAACACACAAACAGCTCAGACCCACTTATATCATATTTACTCAAAATCCAAAAACGAAAAAAAACCACTGCAATGGAAATCCTTTCGGATTTCTTCCCTCTCTCTCTCTCTCTCTCTTGTGGGAGGTGGGAGTAGTTGTCACAACAACACAACACATTTACGAGTAAATTGCTTCTAAAGGAAAAACTACTTCACTGGCATTCAGCCTCTTCTCATTCAAGCAACTGAGTAGCAATTCGTCGTTAGTAGGTCGTTAGTAGACTTATCTTTCAAGGGGTATTTAAATTTTTCATTTTTTTTTAATCCTAAATCTGAAAATCTCATGTTTGCAATTGTTGAAAAATTGTTCACCATTTTTTCACTTTTATTTTTGGTTGTTAGATTTTGAATGTTTCCATCGAAATCTAACACCAGGTACACATCAATATTTTTCAACCGATTCTAACACAGACATTTCCATGGAAAATATTGCATCAATAACAAGCTGCTGCTGTTGCTACTGGATTCTTTGGAATATCCTTCGATGTACGTGTTTAATTTCATTATATATATATATATATATATATATATTTATAACTAACATCAGCATCAGCGTTAATACATTAGCATTGCTTTCCACTTCAATGGCACTGAGAGAGGGAGATCATAGCAGAAGGGAGCTGATATAGTCTTTGGCAGTACCTTTCCATTTGCTTATTAAACTATTAATATATTATGTCACAATACTTGAAAGGTTATTTCGAACCACAAGTTAACCAGAAATGGCATAATAAATATTTTCCAACTCAGTTTAAATAAGGCAATGGAGTCTAGCAGAGAAGGCAGGCAGTCTTACACAAACGCACACATTAAGAACTTTGAGTGTGTGTGTGCTTAGATATTTGTGGTTATTTATTAGTTGTTGAGAGTGGCAAAAACTAGAATAGAATATGGACAAAAAACATATTTTTAAAAATCTACGCCTATGGTAGATACTAGAAAAAATATGTTTAACAACTAGGGAAAGTAGTAAAGTCGGACTGGGCCGACTATATGATATCCTTCACCACTTGGGGTATATTGTACATATGTATCCTTACAATTGCATGTCAATGTGACCACGAGGGAACATGCCCATGTCTTTCTGCAACAAATGCTAAATTTATTTTCATTTGGGCAGATTTATATATGTATATGAACCGATTTTTCCGAAACTTACCACAGATCATTCTCGAAGGATATATAGGGACATTGGTGTACAATTTACCTAAAATCGGACGAAAATATATATGGGAGCTAGATCTAAATCTGAACCGATTTTCAGGAAACTTAACACACATCATTCTTATCCTAATTCAGCACATTGTGCCAAATTTCGTGCAAATACGGACTTTGGTACACCTTTTACATTAAATCGGACGAAAATATATATATATGAGAGCTATATCTAAATCTGAACCGATTATCACGAAATTTAACACGCAAGTTTCTATACTTAATTCAGTATGCTATGCCAAATTTCGTGCAAATATGGGAGCTATATCTAAATCTGAACCGATTTTCAGGAAATTTAACACACTTGTTTCTATACTAAATTCAGTACGCTCTGCCAAATTTCGTGCAAATCGAAAGATATTTAGGGACTTTGATGATCCATCTACCTTAAATCGGACAAAAATATATATGGGAGCTATATCAAAAACTGAACCGATTTTTACGAAATTTATCACACATCGTTCTAGACTTAATTCAGAACGCTATGATAAATTTCATGCAAATGGAAAGGTATATAGGGACTTTTGTGCGCTATTTACCTAAAGTCGGACGAAATTATATAGAGGGGAGCTATGTCTAAATCTGTACCGATTTTTACGTAATTGAGCACACATCTTTATAGACTTAATTCAGCTTGCTGTGCCAAATTCCGTGCAAATCGAAAGATATTTGGGGACTTTGGGCACTTTTTACTTAAAATCGGATGAAAATATATATGGCAGCTAAATCTGAAGCGATTTGCACGAAATTTAACACACATCGTTCTTGACTTAATTTAGTACGTTGTGCCAAATTTCGTGAAAATCGAAAGATTTATAGCGACTTTGGTACACAATTAACCTTAAATCGGACGGTGATATATGGGAGCTATATCTAAATCTGACCCGATTTTCACGAAACTTGGCAAACATCATTCTATACCTTATTCATTACGTTGTGCCAAATTTCGTGCAAATCGAAAGATATATAGTGACTTTGGCACACTATTTACCTAAAATCGGACGAAAATATATATGGGAGCTATATCTAAATCTGCACCGATTTTCACGAAACTTAGCAAACATTATTCTACACTCAATTCAGTACGCTATGTCAAATTGTGTGTAAATCGAAAGATATATGGAGACGTTGGTACACCATTAAACTAAAATCGGACGAAAATATGCATGGGAGCTATATCTAAATCTGAACCGAATTTTCCCAATTTCAATGGGGTTTGTCCTTGGGCCAAATGAATGAGCTGTGCCAAATTTCATTTAATTCGAATAATAAATGCGACCTGTACTTTGTTTACAATTTACAGACAGACAGACGGACGGAGGGACATGCATAAATCGACTGTGAAAGTTATTCTATGCATATTCTCCAAAAGGAACCATGTGTCTATCTAGTTTCCTTTTGTCTGCACAAAGACATAATACCCTGTACCACAGTGTGATGAAGGGTATAAAAAATCCACGCCTAAGGATTGTTCATGGAAAGATATTATTAAGGGGACCCCCCATTCAGGTGTCAACAATTTTTTTGATTTAATTCGAAACTACATTAATTCAAGCATGTCCCTACAAAATTTCAAGTGAAAATCTCAAGAACTCTTAAAGATATAGCCGATTTATTGTGTCAGCATCAAGTGACGCCTGAAGGGCTTCTCAAACGAGTATTTCTCTAAATATTTTTTTGCGAATGGCGGGCACGATAACTCAAAAACTAATAACCAAATCGGTTCCAAATTTTGCAACGGTTCTCTGGGAGTGTATAGCTCTCGTATGAACTAGAATAAGGCCAATCGGTGAAGATCTTCCTTATTTTTATACCCTTCACCACACTGTGGTACAGGGTATTATGTCTTTGTGCATATGTTTGTAACAGGCAAAAATAATCGAGATAGACCCATGGTTCCTTTTGAGAATATGCATAGAATCACTTTCTAAGTCGATTTATGCATGTCCGTCCGTCTGTCTGTCTGTCCATGTTAAATTGTAAACAAAGTACAGGTCGCATTTATGATCCGAATTGGATGAAATTTGGCACAGGTCACTTATTCGGCCCAAGGACGAACCCTATTGAAATTGGGAAAAATCGGTTCAGATTTAGATATAGCTCCCATATATATATTTAACCGATTTAATGTAAACGGTCCCTATATATCTTTCGATTTGCACGAAATTTGGTACAGGCTAATCATTTAGGCCTATAATGATATCTTTCGATTTGCACGAAATTTGGTACAGGCTAATCATTTAGGCCTATAATGATGTCTGCGTGAAAATCGGTCCAGATTTAGATATAGCTCCCATATATAGTTTCGTCCGATTTCATGTAAATGGTGCCCTAAAGTCAATATATATCTTTTGATTTGCATGAAATTTGGCATAACGTACTGAATTAAGCCTAGAGTGATGTCTGCCGAGTTTCGAGAAAATCGGTCCAGATTTAGATATAGCTCCCATATATAGCTTCGTCCGATTACATGTAAATGGTGCACCAAAGTCCCTATATATCCTTCGATTTGCACGAAATTTGGCATAACGTACTTAATTGAGCCCAGAATGATGTCTGCCAAGTTTCGAGAAAATCGGTCCAGATTTAGATATAGCTCCCATATATAGTTTCGTCCGATTTCATATAAATGGTGCCCCAAAGTCCCTATATATCTTTTGATTTGCACGAAATTTGGCATAACGTACTGAATTAAGCCTAGAGTGATGTCTGCCAAGTTTCGAGAAAATCGGTCCAGATTTAGATATAGCTCCCATATTTAGTTTCGTCCGATTTCATGTAAATGGTGCCCTAAAGTCCCTATGTATCTTTCGATTTGCACGATATTTGGCATAACGTACTGAAATGAGCCTTGAATGATGTCTGCCAAGTTTCGAGAAAATCGGTGCAGATTTAGATATAGCTCCCATATATAGTTTCGTCCGATTACATGTAAATGGTGCACCAAAGTCCCTATATATCCTTCGATTTGCACGAAATGTGGCATAACGTACTTAATTGAGCCCAGAATGATGTCTGCTAAGTTTCATGAAAATCGGTCCTGATTTAGATATATCTTCCTTATATAGTTTCGTCCGATTTCATGTAAATGGTGCCCCAAAGTCCATATATATCTTTTGATTTGCATGAAATTTGGCATAACGTACTGAATTAAGCCTAGAGTGATGTCTGCCAAGTTTCGAGAAAATCGGTCCAGATTTAGATATAGCTCCCATATATAGCTTCGTCCGATTACATGTAAATGGTGCACCAAAGTCCCTATCTATCCTTCCATTTGCACGAAATTTGGCATAACGTACTTAATTGAGCCCAGAATGATGTCTGCCAAGTTTCGAGAAAATCGGTCCAGATTTAGATATAGCTCCCATATATAGTTTCGTCCGATTTCATATAAATGGTGCCCCAAAGTCCCTATATATATTTTGATTTGCACGAAATTTGGCATAACGTACTGAATTAAGCCTAGAGTGATGTCTGCCAAGTTTCGAGAAAATCTGTCCAGATTTAGATATAGCTCCCATATATAGTTTCGTCCGATTTCATGTAAATGGTGCCCTAAAGTCCCTATATATCTTTCGATTTGCACGAAATTTGGCATAACGTACTGAAATGAGCCTTGAATGATGTCTGCCAAGTTTCGAGAAAATGGGTCCAGATTTAGATATAGCTCCCATATATGGTTTCGTCCGATTACATGTAAATGGTGCACCAAAGTCCCTATATAGCCTTCGATTTGCACGAAATGTGGCATAACGTACTTAATTGAGCCCAGAATGATGTCTGCCAAGTTTCATGAAAATCGGTCCTGATTTAGATATATCTTCCTTATATAGTTTCGTCCGATTTCATGTAAATGGTGCCCCAAAGTCCCTATATATCTTTTGATATGCACGAAATTTGGTACAGCCTAATAATTTAGGCCTACAATGATGTCTGCCAAGTTTCGTGAAAATAGGTCAAGATTTACATA
>NW_026887139.1:0-11673 GCF_032173495.1 Musca vetustissima | reverse complement strand
AAGATTCTTTAAAAAATTCACGCCTATTATGGTCTTTGAAAAAATATCCATAAACATGTCATTCTGCAATCGATACAAACTTTTTCATTTGGTCAGATATAGAAGCTATTTCTAAATCTGAACCGATTTTCTGGAAATTTAAAACACATCATTCTAGACCTAATTCATTACACTGTGCCAAATTTCCTGTAAATCGAAAGATACATAGGGACTTTGGTGCACCATTTACATTAAATCGGACGAAAATATATATGGGAGCTATATGTAAATCTGAATCGATTTTCAGGAAACTTGACACACATCATTCTATACCTAATTAATTACGCTGTGCCAAATTTCGTGCAAACCCAAAGATATATAGGGACTTTGGTGCACCATTTACATTAAATCGGACGAAAATATATATTTGAGCTACATCTAAATCTGAACCGATTTTCTGGAAATTTAACACACATCATTCTGGACCTAATTCATTACGCTGTGCCAAATTTTACATTAAGTCGGACGAAAAAATATATGGGAGCTATATCTAAATCTGAACCGATTTTAAGGAAAGATAACACACATAATTCTATAACTAATTCTTCACGCTGTACCAAATTTCGTGCAAATCGAAATATATATAGCGACTTTGGTGCACCATTTACATTAAATCGGAAGAAAATATATATTCGAGCTATATCTAAATCTGAACCGATTTTCTGGAAATTTAACACACATCATTCTGGACCTATTTCATTACGCTGTGCCAAAATTCGTGCAAAATTGAAAGGTATATATATATAGGTACTTTGGTGCACCATTTACATTAAATCGGACGAAAATATATATGGAGCTATATCTAAATTGAACCGATTTTCAAGAAACGTAACACACTTCATTCTGCACCTAATTCATTACGCTGTGCCAAATTTCGTGCAAATCGAAAGACATATAGGGACTTTGGTGCATCATTTACATGAAATCGGAAGTAAATATATATCCAAATCTGAACCGATTTTTCCTAATTTCAATAGTTTTCGTTCTTAGGCCAAATAAGTGACCTGTGCCAAATTTCATCTAAATCGGATCATAAATGCGACCTGTACTTTGTTGACAAAAAAATCCACGCCTATTATGGTCCTTGAAAAAATATTCTTTAAAAAATCCACGCCTATTATGGTCCTTGAAAAAATATTCTTTAAAAAATCCACGCCTATTATGGTCCTTGAAAAAATATTCTTTAAAAAATCCACGCCTATTATGGTCCTTGAAAAAATATTCTTTAAAAAATCCACGCCTATTATGGTCCTTGAAAAAATATTCTTTAAAAAATCCACGCCTATTATGGTCCTTGAAAAAATATTCTTTAAAAAATCCACGCCTATTATGGTCCTTGAAAAAATATTCTTTAAAAAATCCACGCCTATTATGGTCCTTGAAAAAATATTCTTTAAAAAATCCACGCCTATTATGGTCCTTGAAAAAATATTCTTTAAAAAATCCACGCCTATTATGGTCCTTGAAAAAATATTCTTTAAAAATCCACGCCTATTATGGTCTTGAAAAAATATTCTTTAAAAAATCCACGCCTATTATGGTCCTTGAAAAAATATTCTTTAAAAAATCCACGCCTATTATGGTCCTTGAAAAAATATTCTTTAAAAAATCCACGCCTATTATGGTCCTTGAAAAAATATTATTTAAAAAATCCACGCCTATTATGGTCCTTGAAAAAATATTCTTTAAAAAATCCACGCCTATTATGGTCCTTGAAAAAATATTCTTTAAAAAATCCACGCCAATTATGGTCCTTGAAAAAATATTATTTAAAAAATCCACGCCTCGTATGGCCATCGTAGTCTTTAAAAATAATTCTTCAAAAAAATCCAGGCCCTTGACAAACCCACGCCGTCTAGAGTAGGGTACACAAATCGTTACTCAACCACAATGCGACAGAAGTAGCTGGGGCAGCAGTGTTCATTTCATTCGTAACATGTCTTACAAAGATAAAAACTGATATCATGTCTTGACACTTATACGCACACACACACACTCATATATACACACATTAATTTATTTGTAACAGCCAAAATAATTCCCACTGAACAACATTACGACCAGTGGTGGTTGGCAATTCTACGTTTTTGTGCAAATAATATGAAAAACAAAAACAACAACAAAACAAGAAATGTGTCATCATAAATCTTAGCCACTTGCAACTTACCTGATATCATCTAGACAGCTTCGTTGAAAATCTCCTAAAACTTCGAAAGTCTTAATGCCCGTGTACTCTGCCTTGCCACCGGCATAAACACCCTCTTGCTTATCTATGGACAGCCATTGATGCCCGACATAATTAAATGTTTCATTGTAGCGTCTGCCCTCACCACCGTCCAATTCCATAAGCGCCGCTGAACCATAGCGACTCACCTTAACCACATGCCACTGCCCATCATTGACAGCAATGGCCGACAATGCCAAATGATGTTCCTCAGCCTTGAGCGAATTGAGATTGTAGCGAAAATGTAAACGTCCTTGACTCAACTCCAGTATGGCATATTCACGTTGATGTTGATCGGACACACGGAAAATTTCCCCATTCATTTCCCGGGTTCGGAAGCGCAATTGCAGTTGTGTGGTGAAACGATCAGGTTCAAATGATAAGGCAAATTTGACATAACTTTGGGGTTTGAATGTGGTCGGTATGGTGGGTATATTACACATGGGTCCCGTCCAGCCGGGTTGGCAGTGGCATTTGGCCTGCACCAAACTGGCCACACAGTTGCCCTGTTCCCAACAGCGGGCGGTGTGATCTGTTTTCAGGCAGACTTCATCGGTTTGCGGACAACCCGGATAACTGTTATGGGCCAACGCGGGGAAGGCCAAATCGTAGTGTTCCGAATTGTGTATGACATTGCGAATGCAGCCATCGAACCCCTTGGAGGTGAAGGCATATTGCCAACGGAAGAGCGATTGATCGAAATGTTGCCGATAAAGGCCACCAATTTGTAGGGGAGTATTTAAATTCAAGGCTTCGTTGAAGGGGGGTATGGAGCCGCGTGCCTGACAGGAATTGTCATCAAACTCAGGCGGTGAGCCATCCTCCATTTCGAAAACATCTGCCGAACGGCAGAAATCCACCACCATGCGTACATTTTCCGAATCCCAAAATAGGTCGAGGCGATGCCACACGCCATCGTCGAGGGTTTTCTTGGTTTTCACTTTCAATTCCAGAGTACCGGAGCCGAAATCTATTAGCAATCTAGGATAGCCTTGTTCCAATTCAACGGCAATAAAGTCGGTAAGCACCAAGCCCTCTACTTTAGGTGGTACAATGGGTCCATTGTAGAGAATTAAACCATCGGCCTCCTTGGTAATGAATTCCAAACTAAGATGGGATTCCTCACAAAGCTGTAGCGGGGGATACCAGGCCCAACCATTACCCTTAAAACTGCGAGTGTTCTGTTGGCATCTTGGTCCATTGTAGCCTATGGGGCAGGCCACACATTTGGGACCATTACGGGTATCGACACAACGTCCACCGTTAAAACAATGCAGAGTGCGGCAGGAACTTTCTCGACTGAAATTGCGGGCCTTGCACACACACTCGGCCGTTATGTCCAGGCGCACACCCACCAATGCTGTCTTATTTACATTCACCGTGTGCGGCAGCTTATTAACTTCGATGCGATTTGAACATGACCCCGGACATTTTCGTTGCTCCATCAAACACTCATCAATGCCCACCATGGTGATGTTCAAACCCAATTCCTTTTCAATCTCCTCTCTTTGCATGAGAACCACACCATTAAGGCGCACAGCCTTAAAGCTAGGCTGTTGATTGGCCGGCCGGGCAGCAAAGTGTACATCCGTCACACCCTCCTCCTTCGTCTGCACACTGAACACATCGACCATATCGCGTTCTGTGTACAACAGCTCAGCCAATTTATCGCGAAATCGTTCCAGCTTGGAGCGAACCTGTTTGTGCTGCTTAAAATCCCAAGTTCGAACAAATTCCTCATCACTTATGCCCTGCAGACGCATTGAACCGGCCTGTTGTACTGTCTCCTGGGTAATATCGCGGACGAGCACCGTCATATTCGCCGGCACATCCACCTGACCCTGTTCGCGGTCATAGACTTTGAAGCGTAAATTATAACGGCCACGGCGAGTGCCAGCCTTCATCGTAACAATGCCCGTATCGGTGTCCAATTTGAAGCGCTGATGTTCCTGCTGTTCCCAGTAGTATTTCTTGTCGACCACATCCCAATCGTCCAAATCGTGTACATAAACCCGACCGATGGGTGTGTCGTGTGATTGGCCCTGGTAATTGTAGACGAGCACCTCTTTGCTGCCGGGCAGCATTTTGTTGTCGTTGACATCGCCGATGATGACGGTCAGTGTTGAGGTGCCAGTCATGGCTGGGGCGCCATTGTCTTTGATTTCGATGGGTATGAGGTAGGCTTTTTGTTTTTCGCGGTCGAAGGGGCGCAACGATGAGATAATGGCTGCACCATTGCCACCATCAGCTCCTGTAGAAGGGGACAGGGTATGGAAAGATGACGACGACGACGATATGAAGCCATTGACAATGATGACGAGGATTGTTCAAAGTTTTGTTGATTGGTCGGTCGATTGCCAAAAGTGATGTATCGTTTCGTTATTTCAACAACAACAGCAACACCAAAAATCAGTTAATTTGTTTGATTGGCGTAATTGGAAGGCAAACGGTAGGTAGATGTATATGTATATCAATTGCACGGACACGGACACGCACACATATACATATTTATTACATGCCCAGCAATATTGTTTGCAATTTCGTTGTTAGGGTTGATGTTCATTCATACATGAAAAGAAAGAGAGAAAGAAAGGAAAAAATTCGAAATATTGAGAATATTGAATCAATTGTTGATTAAATGTTAAGACCTAAAAGTGTGCAACATTTAATTGGTGCTCCTAAAAGTAGGCAATATTTTAATAATATTTAATTTCAATAAAAATGGGCTTTTTGATTAAAGTTTTGGCGCGGCAGCACAATTTCACAAGTGTTTAAATAATGAAGGAGCAATTTGCGAACACATTTCGATGCGAATGAACAACGAAAGTTTTATTTGTGAGTTTTGGATTTTTTTCGGCAAGTGTGGAGTGGTTCATTTGTTTTTTTGCAAATTATCGCTACCTTTTTTTGTTCACTTCCATTAAAATTGAAATTAATTAACATTTTCATACAAATAAAGGCGAATAACAGACTTTTAATAAATTTTTATTTTTTTTCATTTCAAGTATATACTTTATTAAAATATTTCAAACAAAAAAAACTTTATCAAACGAAATATTTAAATCGATCCCAAAGTCAAAAGTCAAACACAAATTTATCGCTGGCAATTCAACAGAAGATCCAATAAATTTAATTGCACTTTCCGGAACAAAGTGTATAAAAAATTGAAAAAGAAAAAAAAACAAACGCATTTTAATCTTTGTTGTGTACGCGTGGCTATATCTCGGAATATGTCGCACAAAAAGTCAGGGATTATCTGATTATTATTTCAAATACACAACAACGGAGGAAGGAAAAAAGAAAGATAAATCAGATTATGAATATATTATAGACTAATACGTGGAAATACATAAATTAGTTTAATATTCCCATTCAATTAATCGCAATAATGGAAAACAGTGGATCACGTGGTGCATTGGAGGAAATAAGCTGTCATGTGGCCTAAATTCTGCTCCTAGTCTTGGATGCATTGCGAAAGGTGCCTGGAGGACTTTTAAATCCGTTGGACCACTGAGTCGATGTCCGTCCAGTACTGGTCGCATTTATTACACGGATTGGAATGAAATGAAAAATCGGTTTAGATTTAGATATAGCTCCCATATATGTATTTTCGTGCGATTTATGGTAAATGGTGCACCAAAGTCCCTATATATATTTCGATTTGCGTGAAATTTGGTATAGCGTACTGAATTGAGTTTAGAATGATGTGTGTTATGTTTCGTGAAAATCGCTTCAGATTTAGATATAGCTCCCATATATCTTGTCGTCCGATTTTTTGTAAAAGGGTGCACCAAACCCCCTACATCACTTTGGATTTTCACGAAATTTGGCATAGGTTACTGAATTGAGTCTAAAATGACGTGTGTTACGTTTGGAGAAAATCAGGTCAGATTTAGGTATAGCTCCCATATATATTTCCGTCCGATTTAAGGTAAATGGGGCACCAAAGTCCTTAAACATATTTCGATTTGCACGAAATTTGGCACAGAGTACTGAATTTAGTCTAGATAGGGGTGTGCTAAGTTTCGTGAAAATCTATTCGGATTTAGATATAGCTCCCACATATATTTTCATCGGATTTAATGTAAATGGTGAACCAAAGTAGCTCACTAAATAAAGGCTAGAATAATGGGTGTTAAGTTTCGTGAAAATCGATTCAGATTTAGTTATAGCTCCCATATATATTTCCATCCGATTTTATGTAGTGTACCAAAGCCTCTACATTTTTTTGACCAGTACCCCTTTGACCAGCTCCACTTCTAACCCGGGCATAATTTTCCATATCTTGTTTTCACCGAGGCGAATATTTACGCCATAAAATAAAAAGTTAGTCACTTTAGGCTTTGGTTGATTTGACCTTCTGAATATTGACCGATCATCATCTAAACAGCCGTTCTAAGTATTTGGTCAGATTCCAATACCACCGTGCAAAATATGTGATGTTGTGCATATAATAATGACCTCTAGGGCGACTAGCAAATTTGACAAAAATAAAAATTTCGGTTCATTGCTGCCTCTAAATATTATCTCCACATCAACAAAAATTATATGCATTGTTTGTTCTCTAAAATTTCAAAGCGATCAGCGCGACATTTCGGCCCTCTAGTGGGTTAATTGTAATACTAAATTATTCATAACACATAGACACTTTTAAATATTTAAGTATTAGGTTGGAGAAAAAGAAATCCATTATTTTTCGGCAGATGGCTGTACTGATAGATTTCTCGTAATGTATCGATCAAACAATTTCAGCACCTTCCGCAGGTAGGTCAGTCGTCGAAAATGTCGATAAAATCGAAGAAATGATCGAGGTTGACCGGCATGTTAGCAGTCGTAACATCGCACAGGAGCTAAAAAAATCGACCATAACTTTTAAACCATTTATAAAAAAATTGATTTATTTTTCCCCAAACTAATATAACTCCCATATCCAAGTACATGCAACAATATAATTGGTATCAATTTAAAGGTCAACCACTTCTGTTGGATATACTATTAACTTCTTGGGTATATGTCTAACGGATCTTTACCAAAAAACATATGGGTCTTATTTGTCCAGAATCCATCCTACATGCAAAATTTCGATTGTGATCCGGTTTACAAATTTTTCCTCGTCGTTCTAAGGAATCAGGATTTTGCAGTTAAATCTACACATACGCCCATACAAAGTCCAGCTCACGCAAAAACTGAAACCAGCTAAACTTTGATAACTTCGTATATGCGACGAATGTGTGCAACAGGTACAACAGGCGTTAGAAGGTTAATTTTTCAAAACAAAAAAAAATCTTTAGCGATGAAGTACATTTCTCATTCGGTTTGTATGGGTTAATAAACTAAACTGCCATATTCAGGGTTCTGAGAATTCTCAAGTAATTGAATAATCGAGAAAACCCCACAGCTTGGTGCGCTCTTTGGACCGAAGGTGTGATTGGCCCTTACGTCTTCGAAGAGGACGATGGAAAGACTACCACCCTCAATTCGGAGTGTTATGGATTTTTTATCGGCTATTGAAGTAAGACTGTCACCGTAAATTTGGAACGTTATGGTCATTTGATAACCGATTTTTTGTCTGCTGTTAAAACATACAATTTAGAGATTATGTGGTTTCAAAAAGGACCCTTTACTACTTGGGTTATGAAATAGAGATTTTACAAGCCACCTTCTTGGTTCCGTTGATTGAAATATTTCAACAGTTTTTATTTTCTATTCATTGCTTTAATATTTAAATGATAAAAATTAAAATTTTATTTTCATATCAAAAAGTTGAACAAAGTATGCCATAACTAATCCTCTTAAAAGATTTCCAACATAAAAAATTTGTAAAATATTTCTATGTAAACAATTTATAGAAATGCAATAAAAATGCCAACTGATGTTATTTTTGTAAACTGATGAATTTGACAAAAAAAAGAAATGTGACTAACATTCATTTTCTAATATAAGATTTCAATAATAGCATTTGGAATAAATTCCAAAACTAAAAAAAAACAATTAAATTCCAGTTTGTGTTTTATTTAAGAAAATATTGATGTCCATAAGAGGTAGCAATACCATCTACGGTTTTGTGATCTACATTTAGAACATTTCGATACAATTTCCTATTGACTTGTTGCAGCAATTAATTAATTGAAATTGAAACAAACAAGAAGCCCTATTCTCTTAAATTATTTCTATTTTTTGTTTAGCTAGCAAATTGATTGTTTTTATGGGATAGCAATAAAAACTGGGAAGCGGTGAGGAATTTATTTTTGTTAGAACATAAAAACAGAGGTAAACATAGGTCCCCACCCCATTCGTAATAATAAAACGCAACTTGTTTCCTCACTTTTTGGTATTCTATGGAATTTAATAGGAATACCATGAGACCATAACAATAAGGAGGCTTAGGGATATTCTCATACTCATACTTGTTTGAAAGTTTTTGATTGTTGGTATGTCGTTCTCTGTCCAACAACAATTCAAAAGTCAAGGCCAATCGTAAATCGCATTGAATTGAATGACAATAAATGTCAGGAAGTAGGCAATCACCAGCCATGTTCTTGTGGACATTTTTAATGGACCACAATGACATTGTAAAAGTTTTGTGACATCTTAACTTCTTGTTCTGTGTTCTTTTTTCAAATGTCAGCTGTTTATTTTCCAAGGTATTAGAAGATGGAGAAGAAACCATAAAGTTAGGCTGGGCTTTATGTTATAATATAACAATAAATGGCACAGTGGTTTGAATAAATTTTAAAATATTTTAAAATATGTGGGAGCTATAACTCATTCTGAATCCTTTTCAGACAATTTCTAGTCGATTTATGTATGTTCGCCTATCTGCCTGGCCGATTGGTGAGCGCAATTACTCCCGAGGGGGGTAAACGATTACATCCACACTTTGCACATCGTAATATTTCTCCCAAACATAGTTCATGTTCGAATAAGGAGAATATCGGACAACTCCTCAAGGCAAATTCCCCAAAAATGGCCAATATTTTCCATATTTATAAATCCAATATCAAATTGTACATAGGACTATATATGTACATGATTTGGTCCTATTAAGGGGTTTAAAAAACTAGTAAGGAAAGTAGCAAAGTCGGACGGGGCCAACTATATGATACCCTTCACCACTATGGGTATATTAAACAGGACTATTAACATGAAATTGGATGAACTAACATATGTGATAGTTTTCTAAATGTGAATCGACTTAGATCAATCTATAAGCATGTCATTCGTTTGGGACGGAAGTATTTAAATCGACTTCAAATATGACCAGATTTCAACGAAACTTATTACAGGATAGGTTATACTTATTCCAGTACGTATTGTTCCTATCAACTTGTCAGCAGACATCATTCCAGGCTCAAATCAGTACGCTATGCAAAATTTCGTACATATCGAAAGATTTATAGGGTCTTTGGTGAACCTTTTACTTATAAATTCGTGCAAATCGAAAGATATATAGGGACTTTGGTGCACCATTTACATAAAATCGGGCGAAAATATATATGGGAGCTATATCTAAATCTGAACCGATTTTCAGGAAACTTAGCACACATCATTCTAGGCTTAATTTAGTACGCTGTGCCATATTTCGTACAAATCGAAAGATTTATAGGGTCTTTGGTGCACCATTTACATAAAATCGGGCGAAACTATATTTGGGAGCTATATCTAAATCTGGACCGATTGGCATACATCACTCTAGGCTCAATTCAGTACGTTATTCCAAATTTCGAGCAAATCGACAGATATATAGGGACTTTGTTGCACCATTTACCTTAAATCGGATGAAACTATATATGGGAGCTATATCTCAATCTGTACCGATTTTCACGAAACTTGGCATACATCACTCTAGGCTCAATTCAGTATGCTATACAAAATCTCGTGCAAATCGAAAGACACATAGGGACTTTGGTGCACCATTTACCTTAAATCGGACGAAAGTAGATATGGGAGTTATATCTAAATCTGGACCGATTTTCACAAAACTTGGCAGACATCATTCTAGGCTCAATTCAGTGCGTGGTGCCAAATTTCATGCAAATCGAAAGATATATAGGGACTTTGGTGCACCATTTACATGAAATCTGACGAACATATATATGGGAGCTATATCCAAATCTAGACCGATTTTCACGAAACTTGGTAGACATCATTCTAGGCTCAATTCAATACGTTAAGCCAAATTTCGTATAAATCGAAAGATATATAGGGTCTTTGGTGATGAGCTGTGTCAAATTTCATCCAATTCGGATTATAAATGTACATTGTTTACAATTTAACACCAACAGACGGACCGACGGACATGCATAAATCGACTGAGAAAGTGATTCTATGTATATGCTCAAAAGAAACTATGGTTCTATCTCGTTTTCTTTTGCCTGTTACAAACATATGCACAAAGACATAATACCCTGTACCACAGTGTGGTGAAGGGTATAAAAATATTTTTTCGATGCCCCACAAAAAGAGGGATGTGACAAATTTTCGGTACCCAGGAGTGGCATAGTCACAAATCCATGAATTTGTTTCAAAATACTGTGCTTTAGTATTTTCTAAAATGCAATTTATTTATGTTCTTCGACCACCCCCCCTCCTTATCAATGAAAAGCTTTAATTGTCAAATACAAAATGGCCAAACATTGAATGAAAACAAGCAAACGAACAAACTTCTCTTTACCATGTTCCTACAAAATTTCACTGGAACACATTCTTCGTTATATTTATGATGCTGCTACGTCAACACAAGAAAATGAGAAAGTTTTTCAATTTTAATTGAAATACAAATTGTAATTAAATTGCTTTTTAATCACAACACCATTGTGGGAAAAATAAAATTGAACAGAAATAAAAAAATTGGAAAAAAAGTGAAACGAATCCACAATTTGTGTAGACCACTAAGTTCTTTTGCCAATTTAGAGCACAGCATTCATTCAGCTATGGCTAAATGTTGATATATATATATTATTCTATTTTTTGTTGGTGTTCGACTAGAAATCAACAGTTTGCAACTTTTAACACGTCGATAAATGAAATAAATATCTGAATGACGATGCAATTAAAATGTGATAACAATGTTCTCTTTTTTGTTGTTGTTAGCGTCCGTAAATTGGTCATAACAATGTGGTAATTAATAACTGCGGGGGAAAACATTAAATGCGTAGTAGTATTTGTAATAGAAAATAAATATTTTCTGTTAAAAAAAATGTGAATGTAATTAGCGGAATTTTTGAAATTGTTCGCGATGTAATTGAATAAAATGTGAAAAGCCATTAAATTGATACTGACCTGGATTTTTTTGATAGGATAAGATATTTCTGTAATTTAAGATAATATAGCTTTTTGGAAGTGAAGTTATGTCAATTTTTTCGGGTGTCAATATTTTTATCAACTGTCAAACGAAAATGACATATATC